>NC_062528.1:24044924-24062424 GCF_022655615.1 Tachysurus fulvidraco | reverse complement strand
AATGTCACACATGCGCACCGAACACTCTCTCCGCCCATATTGACAAGACACGCCCCTTTCTGCTCATTGGCTACACGTGTTTTTTTTTTGTTTTGTTTGTCGTCCCCACTTGGTTTTCTGAAGCATTTCTCCAACAACGGAGACCGCACCTTTAAACATTAGCTTTAAACATAATTTGACATGGACAAAACCTTCCACTGAACATCCATAAGATTTTATCTCACTGACTTTGACTTTATTATGAATGAAGGGGTATCGTTATTATTATCGGACCACCATGCGTTATTATTTACCCCCATGCGTTATTATTTACCCCCATGCTTTCCTCTGCAAAAGATAACAAAGCTTTGATGTCTAAGATCAAAGGCTTGATTGCCCTCCATGTAAGAAATAAAACTGTGTGTGTGTTGTTCCATTAGAGGAAAATAATCAACAACAGGGTGATGTGATGAGCAGAGTTTCTGTTGCTATAGAAACAGTAAGGTACCAAACCGAGTGCATCGATGTTGTACAAAATTTAATCAGCATTTTTTTGCCTTGTGTAAGCTCTATTAGTGTTAATGAGGTGAGGTGTGTTTATACTGACGAGACAAAGATCACAACCTGAACAAATATTTCAGGCTTAGGATAATTCACCTGTGTGTTTGTGTGCGTGTGTATATGTTTGTGTGCGTGTGTGTATGTTTATGTGTACGTGTGTGTGTATGTGTGTGTGTGTGTGTGTGTGTGTGTGTATACACACACACACACACACACACACATCATACACACACACACCAAAAAAAAATCACTTCACAAAAATCACCCTGAGAAAATGATTTATGTTCTCAAGTAGCACAAAATAATCTGCAGCAGATACAGAAACAAATGAAAAAATATTTCTTTTCCTCCCTTCTTTCATCCTTTTCTAAATCCTTCCCTCCATCCTCTCTCTGTCTGTCTCTTTTTGTCAAAGGTTTTACAGATTTTTCTCCCTCTTTAATGTGCTACTAACGTGTTAAATATAAATGTATTGTGTAGCAGTAAAAGTGAGTGAGCTGCTGGTGTTTAATAGTGAGATCAGGGACATGATCCAGTCTGTACAGAATAAAGAGAAACTCTCATCACTTTACTGATAAACCAACAGTCATATTAACTACATCTCACCCCCACCTAGTCTACACCCAACTCACTCACTCTGACTCTGTCTCTGTGTCTCTGTGTCTCTCTCTCTCTCTCTGTCTCGTTCTCTCTCCCAACTCTCTCTCTCTCTCTCTCCCCCCAACTCACTCTCTCTCTCTCCCTCCCCCCAACTCACTCTCTCTTTCAACTCACTCACTCTCTCTCTCAACTCTCGCTCTCTCCCCCAACTCACTCTCTCTCTCCCCCCAACTCACTCTCTCTCTCTCCCTCCCCCTCTCTCTCTGCCCATCTCTTTCTCCCTCTCTCTCTCTCTCTCTCCCCCCAACTCTCTCTCTATCGGCCCATCTCTCTCTCTCTCTCTCTCTCTCCCTCTCTTTCTCTCTCCTCCACTCCCTCCTCTACTCCCTCTCTTTCTCTCTCTTCCACTCCCTCCTCTACTCCCTCTCTCTCCTCCACTCCCTCCCTCTGTGTGTGTATGTCTGCCCATCCCTCTCTCTCCCTGTTTAGCTCAGGTGTTCCTGCATGCTCATCACTTTTTTATATAAATAAAGTCACAGTTAGTGTTATGAGGGGTTTTTGTCTGCTTTGGTTATCTGCACAAAACAAACCCAACACACAACTCATCCCTTAATGTAATTAGTGTCACACAGTGATGAGTGATTACTGATGTTGTACACAAAACCAAATGGAGTGGGGGGGGACACGTGGTCTGGTGTCTCTTCAGCTCCCCCACTCTCAGCTTTAGTTCCTTCTTGTGATTATTTTGTCACATATGAGCTGTTAAGTGTACAGGGATGTCAGGAAGGACAATAATACATTATGTAGCCTTTATGTACGTCACTAGCACTAGCTAGTCTGAGACTCGTCACCTGTTACCTAGTCTACAGAAGGATAAAGGTAAGAAACAACGCTAAAGCAAAATACAGCTATTCCAAATAATTTTAATTAACTATAATAACTTTAATTTACAAACTAATTTCAACACTAAACTATTTTTGTTGCTGAGTAAAACAGCAGTAAAGCCAACAATAATCATCCAACACTGTGTAAGAGAGCGCAGAGTCGACAGTGTGACTCATACTCAACTCTAACATCATCAACTATAACAACTTCAGTCTCTCAAGTCCATTAAGGCTGAGAGAGAGAGAGAGAGACAGGGGGGGAGAGAGAGAGACAGAGAGAGAGAGAGAGAGAGAGAGAGAGACAGACAGGGGGGGAGAGAGAGAGACAGAGAGAGAGACAGAAAAAGGCAGAGAGAGAGAGACAGAAAGAGAAAGAGAGAGACAGGGGGAGAAAGACAGGGGGAGAGAGAGACAGAGAGAGAGACAGAAAAAGGCAGAGAGAGAGAGAGAGAGAGAGAGAGAGAGAGAGAGAGAGAGAGACAGAAAGAGAAAGAGAGAGACAGAGAGAGAAAGAGAGAGAGACAGAGACAAATAGACAGAGACATTAAGGGCAGCCCTGTTGTCTCGTTACTCTTCATAAATGCTACAGCTCCGTGTCTACCGTGGTCATTACCCATAATGCACTGCAGTGATGAACCGTGGACATTAATAATCCCGTACGGCGTGAAGTTATGTGTGTTTTCTGTAACACATCACATATGAACTGGACATGATCCAGCACGCTACAGCTCATAACAGCTCATTATTAAAGTCACAAACTCTTGTTGCTTGGCAACCGAAACAACGCACAGATGCTGGAAACAATCAAAGAAAAAACAGCTAGCTAATGATTACACGAACACCCACGTAGCTCGAACCTCTATTCCTCCTATCCACTCGCTCTCCATTTGTCTTTTTGTCCTTTCTTTTTAGTTATCTCTCTCACTCACACACACACACACACACACACACACACACACACACACACACACACACACACACCCCTCTACCCATGTTTCACCTGTCTAATTCTTTCTTTCCTCCATTCTTTACATTCCTCTGGATCTTTCTCCCACTTTCTTACACTTATCCTCTCCTCACTGTTTTTTCACACTTTCCATCTTTCCTCTAATTTCTTTCTCTCTTCATCTTATTTTGTTTTTCCATTACTCTCTCATTTTCTCTCTCTCTCTATCACTGTCTCCCTTTCCCTATTTCAGACCCCTCTCAGTCTCTGTACCTTCTCTTTCTCTCTTTCCTAAGCGCATGTTTCCTGTTCCATCTCCGTCTCTATCCATCTTTCCTTCTCTGACTCTCTAAACTGTACTCTGTGCTCATTCACCTCTCTCCCTTTTCTCCATTTCCATTTCTCTTCCCCAAGCTCTTTTCTCCCTCTCTCCATCTCCCCCAATCTATATCTCTTGTTTCTATTTCTCCATTCTCCTAAGATGTACTGTACCGCTCTCTCTCTCTTTCTCTCTGTCTGTCTGTCTGTCCGTCCCCGTCCCCGTCCCCCCCAGCTCTTCTACCCCTCCTCTCTCTCAGCAGTAGATTATTATTTGGGTTTTTTAATCCTGTGTTTATACACCAGGTTTAGAAACATGTTCTGAACCGTAAGAGCTACAGAACCACTTTTTCCTGTTGTAAATGTGGCAGTAGAGACGTGAAGCTCGCACACACACACACACACACACACACACACGTGAGCACACGTCGGTGCCGACTTCCCATTTAGCCGTGAATAGGAGAGCAACGGCAACGAATCACGAGGCAGTGGAGAGAATAAAGCAAAACCCCCAACCCCCACTGCATCACCCCAGAGTAACCCTACCCCCCTGCTTATTCAAACACACACACACACAGTAACAGCACCATCATTATAGCACCACACCACATTGCTGTGCAGCTCCTCTGAGAATAGCAGCTCAGTGACAAAGTTTTATACGAAATGTCGATGTAACATTTAAGTCGCTTAATAAATAAATTAACTTAATAATAAAATGTTTATATAAGATTCATATCTGTGTGCTGATTGAACTCGAAGGTGCAGGTGTAGAGCAAACGTCTGCTTTAATTTGATTGTTCATACATACATATTTACATTATTAATTATCAACAGGACATTTATAAAAAAAATAAACAGTAACATAATATTAACAATAAAAATATACAGTTAAAATTCACGTTTTTTTTATTCCGAGGTTCTCTGCACGTCGATGATCTGATGTTTTTTTCCGAACCTTTAGCGTTTCTTCACCCTAACGGCATCTCGTATCAGCTCCATTCTGATCTTATTAAAACTTTACACCTCGAGTGAATCTTTACAGGTTTAAACATGTACACGTTATTAGACAATACTGACGACATCGTACGTGTAACAGTGGACTAGGTTCTGTTTTGCGTAGCCGAGCGACGTCGCTTTGTGTTTTTATCGTTTAAAACGTAAATAGCATCTACTTTATTCTAACACTATTAAATTTGAACAAATCTGATAGCCTAGCTAAACACTAGACAATTTTCTGAACAATTTTGGGCCCGATTTGCCCCTTTGAGGGTTTGTGGGGGGCGTGGCCTGATTCTAGGCTCGTTATAACGGTTACGTGTTTAAATAATCCTGAAGTGTGTGATGTCAATACGACTACCGTACTGTTCCTGATTAAGTCAGAGACCCTGATCTCGAACCGTAAATATCGGTCACGTTGACGCTGTGAAATTGTTGCTACGGACGACAGATGTGTGTGTTTGTGTGTGTGTGTGTGTGTGTTTGGGAGGCTATAAACCAGTTGAAACTGTCCTCATGTCTGAAGATGTATAGTTTAGTGTGTATTCAGCCTTCAGACCAACATTTAGCTACTACACGACCTGACATGTGACAAGACGAGACTTTAAGTCACGGCACCACCTGGTGGTCACTCGTAGAAGCGTCATTTTAATCAGAGAAATAAATTGTAACGCTCAATTAACCCTTAACGAGGTGAAGAGACAAATCAACGTGTTTCACGATAAACTCCAACGTCTTTATGCGATACGTCTTTATGACGATATTATTACAAAATCCCACAACATCATCACGATATCGCTCGTGGTTTAGGTCACATATATTTTAGAGTTTACTAAAAGATTACTGCACATTATTAGGACACTTTTTAGTGAAAAACACGAACACACAATTACCTCCAACAGCCTCCATGTGGATTATTGGATAAATAAACGTGCGTAGTGACGTCATTTATTACCGAAACCACGAGATTGTAATGATTTATTCAGTGTCATATCGTTAAATATTTAATATCGCAGATATTTTCACCGTTATTCATTCCATCCTATTTTGTTGTCGTTATTTAATTTGTTACACCCGACATCTTTGTGGAGGCGTTACAGTGTGTTGTGTGATTAATCAATTTAGTTTTTAATTAGTAATTAACACAAAAACACAAGAGTTTTATAAAGTCCTCTTGCATCCTGGACTACGAGTGAAGCTCCTAAATGAAGACCAAACTTTACTCAGGGATTAATGGTGTTAACACGACCAAACTGAAAGGAAATGAGACACTTTAGATGGAGAGATAGAGAGATAGATAGATAGTTTTTCTTTACCTTATTGCAGTATGAGGAGTCTGAATATCTGGAGTCTGAATAATGTGATGGTCCCAGTCTGGAGTCTGAATAATGTGATGGTCCCAGTCTGGAGTCTGAACAGTGTGATGGTCCCAGTCTGGATGGATCTGTTACTGATGGAGGAGGAGGAGGATAAAATCTCACATCCATTTCACTGGAAAAAAGAAAAAAAAAAAAAAACACAACCAAGAAAAAAGAAAAAATCTCTTTTTCTCTCCACGTCAGTATCACTGACACGCCGCCTCCCAAAGGATGAAAGGAAAGACGGGATCAAAACGTGAAGTGTAATAAGTGATAATTGTAGTTAAGTTTAAAGACAAAAACAAGCCCCTTCACTTCGGCACCTTCACATCCGTTCGCGGGGTTTCTGAGGGAAGAAAGAAATGAAACAAACTTCGGAATAAAAAGGTGTTTTTACACCTGTGTGGCATCAAAACCAGAGAGAAATCAACCGTCTCTGAGGAAACGACGTGTGTTTGCTTTTCTTTTCTTTTCTTTTTTTCTACACGGAAACGAGAAGCCAAAAGAAGCGCCGCGGTTAGCCAGAGAGCTAACTTCGTACCTCACTGCTGCGTGCGCGTGTGTGTGCGCGTGTGAGTGCGTGTGCAGCTACGGGACGGTGGTGATGCGTTCCGATAGGGGGCGCTGTAGTGTTCCTTCATAACCAGTCTGAGTTTTTTTTATTTGTGTTTGTTGCTTTGTCTTCTTGCATATTTTCTGTTTAAACGTTCTGTTATTCTTTCATAATCTAAACTTCTCCCTAATTCATCTTCTGCAACATGTGGTAATATAACTATGATATAACATAAGCGTTAATGAGCATAAACGCCACTGTCCTGTGTTATGGCACAGTAAGAGTGATCTGATTATGTTTATGATTAAAACACATTTTAAAAGTCTTTATACAAAACCTGAAAGATGTTATGTGCACTTTCTTTTAATTGGGTTTCTAACGGTGCACGACCTCTTCACTATGATGTCACTGTGATGTCACTATGATGTTTCTATGATGTGACTGTGATGTCATTATGACGCCAGTCTGATGTCACTAAGATGTCTCTATGATGTGGCTATGATGTCACTGTGATGTCACTGTGATATTTCTATGATATTATTATGATTTCATTATAATGCCACTCTGATGTCACTATGATGTGACTATGATGCCAGTCTGATGTCACTATGATGTCACTATGATGTCACTATGACGCCAGTCTGATGTCATTATGATGTGACTATGATATCATTATGATGTGACTATGATGTCATTATGATGCCACTTTGATGTCATTATGACGCCACTCTGATGTCACTATGATGTTACTATGATGTCATTATGACACCACTCTGATGTCACTATTATATGACTATGATGTCATTATGATGCCACTTTGATGTCATTATGACGCCACTCTGATGTCACTATTATGTGACTATGATGTCATTATGATGTGACTATGATGTCATTGTGATGCCACTTTGATGTCATTATGATGCCACTCTGATGTCACTATGATGTGACTTTTATGTGACTATGATGCCATTATGCCGCCCCTCTTATGTCACTATGATGTGACTATGGTGTCATTATGACGCCACTCTGATGTCACTATTATGTGACATCAGAGTGACATCAGATGTCACTATTATGTGACTATGATGTCACTATGATGTCATTATGATGCCAATCTGATGTCACTATGATGTGACTGTGATGTCATTATGACGCCAGTCTGATGTCACTATGACGTGACTATGACATCATTATGATGTGACTATGATGTTATTATGATGTCACTGTGATGTCACTATGATGTCACTATGATGCTTTGCACCATCATTACAGTAAAACTAGCTGATTGTGGTGTATATTTATAGATGATGCTCATAAACCTGAAGGTCCAAAAAAATAAACATGGGGTTAGGCTTAGGGTTAGCCTTATACACCATGCTAACTAGGTAAATTATCTGAGAATCAGATCTCCATCAAATGTTCACCCTAAGCATAATGGAGTGAAACCCATTTTCTGCTAGCTATGATGTCTGCCACCAATTTATTTTCGACTCAAGTCCAGTTCATACGGTTCTGATGTGTATCTCAGCAGCCAGGTTTCCTATTGTGCAAGTGGAAATGCAGAAAGAAATGAGGGTGAGATTCAAACCCAGCGTCCAGCGGCTCAGCCTGCACCTGCGTCTTGCCCATAAAATTGTACATAATATGAAACAGAACATTGAGCATATTTACTACATGAATTACAGAATGCTTTTATTAGTTCCTTGACGTTGCAGAAACAGGTTTCTATAAAAAATACTATAAAAGAGAGAGAGACAAATACATTTTTTAAAAATGGAAGAAGCTGTTAAAGGTGCTTATAAATAATGTTTCATATCTGTACATGAAACAAGGTGAATATATACAGTACGGCAGGTTGCTATAACAATCATGTGCACTGTAAATCAGATCAGGTTTCAGTCATGTGATGTTGCTTCGATTGGGGACTTTTTAGACTTGTCTCAAAAGACAAATTCTATGGGTACGGGTCACCATACTTAGCTGTTTGTCACGTCACTTTATTCATAAAGGCCAAGGACATCATGTTAAGACACGAGACCATCGATTTTTACTTCACAAATAAAGAAATCCACAGATTTATTGTGATACAGCATTAAGTCTATATTTTTAAAGCACAGAAACAGGCACGAGGCAAATTAGTGCAATATCACATTTTTGTAAGATGAAATTGTGTCTTATTTTACAAATGTTGTTAGCTATGATTCCAAAACAGTCCCTTAACAATGACTGGGACAAAAACACACAGAGTAACGTCTCCACAAAACAAAATATATTACTGGAAAAAATGTAAGTTTAAACCCTGATGATGTCAAGAGTCCAAGAGAGCAAGATTAGCCATGCTGTCAGGAGGGAAGGGGAATAATCTCTCTCCCCTGTCAATCACAGTGACACCAGCTAATCCTAGTCGTCTGTGAGCTCGTGTGTGTCACAGGACACACAGCGCTTTCCTCCTAATGTGTTCTAACTAGGGTAGCACGTTCGCCTCACACCTCCAGGGTCGGGGTTCGATTCCCGCCTCCGCCTTGTGTGTGCGGAGTTTGCATGTTCTCCCCGTGCCTCGGGGGTTTCCTCCGGGTACTCCGGTTTCCTCCCCCGGTCCAAAGACATGCATAGTAGGTTGATTGGCATCTCTGGAAAATTGTCCATAGTGTGTGAGTGTGTGAGTGAATGAGAGTGTGTGTGTGCCCGGTGATGGGTTGGCACTCCGTCCAGGGTGTATCCTGCCTCGATGCCCGATGATGCCTGAGATAGGCACAGGCTCCCCGTGACCCGAGGTAGTTCGGATAAAGCGGTAGAAAATGAGTGAGAGTGAGTGAGAGTGTTCTAACTAATCACAGAAACTAAGTTTCTGCCAAGCATTCACCTTCACACATCATACAGTAACTAAGGGAAGGAAGAAACGGGATTTAAGTAAAATTTAAGTGACGTGACATACGGCTAAGTACGGTGACCCATACTCGGAATTCGTTCTCTGAATTTAACCCATCCAAAGTGCACACGCACAGCAGTGAACACACACACCGTGAACACACACCATGAACACACACCCGGAGCAGTGGGCAACCATTTATGCTGCGGTGCCTGGGGAGCAGTTCGGTGCCTTGCTCAAGGGCACCTCAGTCGTGGCCGGCCCGAGACTCAAACCCACAACCTTAGGGTTAGGAGTCAGACTTTCTAACCATTAGGCCACGACTTGAAGAAATCAGAATTTAAAGTCGTCACAATCCTTACGTTTCAGGGCCGTGTGGATTTAGCCATGCTGAAAGCGAGTGATTTCCCTTTTCTACAGGCAGGGCCTTGGTTATTTACTATAAACATGTTTTATTAAATCATGTTGAACACAGGGATAAAGTCAGACACCCCTGATGTGGAATAACGGTGCGATTCTGGAGAAACAAGTATGAGCGCTCATCAGGTCACGTAAAGTCAAACCCAGAATCTTAAATGGAAAAAGGGGAGAAAAAAATCGTAGCGCTCAATCAGTGAAGCCGAGCACAGAGCTTTCACGAGAGAGGAGAGGAGGAGGCTTCAGAAAAAGCTGCTTTTACAGAATTAAAATAGAGAGCTGTCAGACTTCTCTGTCTCACGCTCGATTAAAGTGAGACGTGCAGTGATGTCAGCCTTTTAAACGTGCATTTACTCATGACATTGACACGTAAAACTTCTATTTCCGTTCATTTACGTATTTATTTGTCTGCATTAATCTTCTGCTGTTTATGAAAACAGAGATGTGGCGACGTGACTGGGGTTTCTGGGTTGCACACAAACTAAAAAAGACTAGTACGTTTCTGTAAAGCTCATACTGCACCGTGTCATGCGGTGTGAGACTCTACCCATGTAAATGTGCTGCGACCTTTTCATAGCCACTGTACCATTTAAAGTCTGATGGCGTTTTGATGGTTTTTTTATGATAGTGCATGTACTATTTAGAAACTGAAATCCCTGTGAGGGCCATGCTGTCCTCCTTCCTCTTCAGACGACTGATTTCTCGTTTAGATAGAGAGAGACCTATATTTCTTCTCATTCTGTTAACATGGGGAGTTATGTTTCTGTGAAGATGAAAAATACTGCGTAACACTGATACAGTCTGACAAGCCTTTGCTGGAATACTCTCTCTCTCTCTCTCTCTCTCTCTCTCTCTCTCTCTCTCTCTCTTTCTCTCTCTCTTTGCTCTTATCTCTCTGTCCCTTAACACCATGACTTCTTTAGGAAGAACATTAGGTTATATAAGATGTAAGAAACTGTTAAACAAAATGGTAGAGCTTAATAATATGTAGGATACTGGTCTGTTGTCCTGAACATGGTTTCATTGATAATTGTGAAAGGACTCATTCATTCATTCATTCATTCATTCATTCATTTTCTACCGCTTATCCGAACTTCTCGGGTCACAGGGAGCCTATGGCTCTCAGGCGTCATCGGGTATCGAGGCAGGATACACCCTGGATGGAGTGCCAACCCATCGCAGGGCACACACACACTCTCATTCACTCACACACTCACACACTACAGACAATTTTCCAGAGATGCCAATCAACCTACCATGTCTTTGCATGTCTTTGGACCCCCCGAGGCACGAGGAGAACATGCAAACTCCACACACACAAGGCAGTGGCTGGAGGTGTGAGGCGGGCTCACTAGTACAAATTATAGGATGCATAGATTTACTGGTTACTGCTTTGGGGATGTCAACTAGTCAGGTGGTGGAAGACACTGTGGGGAAGGTAAAGAAAGGTTCTTTTTGAAACCAAACCTACAGTCCTACACCATATCTGATGCAGTCTTTGCTAAAGCAGCATGAAAATGTCCTGACTCAGTGTTGGGCTTAACAATAAAAAACTGATGAATTTAAGTTAGTCATGTTTTACTGCGAAGGGTTAATATAAATCTGTTAATGTTTTTCATTTATAAAACAACTAAACATTTTAAGAAAGCCCAAAATTTTTCAATAAACACAAATATCAAAGACATGATCATCAACCCTTAAAGATTCCACTTGCTTCTTATCTTATTAACATGTCAGGAAAATTCTTAGGTCTGTTTCAAAAGATCACTCAAAGTGAGATAAGTAGAACATTTCTGCTTGTTATTTTCAGTTGCCTGCTAACGAGAATTTCTGTCCAACAAATCATGAAGGCAGTGATTAAGGCAGTTAATGACGACACACGGCTGGAACACTATTACTGACTAGTTGAGTAGGAGGAGACTCCAGATACAATTAGGACTGAGGACACAATAAAAGACAGAAGTTGCTGACTAGTTAAACATTGGTGTATGCAGTTTGGGAACAATGGTGACTACAGGGGTAAGTTTGGCATTTGTGGGGCTTTTTCTTGCCTTCAGTGCTGTGAGCAGTGTTCCTGCAGCCCCACCAAATGTGAAAAAGCTCTCTCAGGATCCTCAGCTTCCTGGGATGCCCACTGTGCTGCCACAGACAACAGGCCAGGTTCAGAAATGCCAAGTGCAAGACTATGAAAGAATTCCTTGTGGAGAACCTGGCATCGTGGCTACTCGGTGTAACGCCATAAACTGCTGTTTTGATGGTCAACACTGCTATTATGGGAAAACTGGTAAGTGTGAAATCCTGCTTGACTTGTTATTGGGGTTTAACATGAAACTGATCCCTTTCTTTTTTGGTGTTCCCAGTGACTGTCCAGTGTACAATTGATGGCCAGTTTGTGTTGGTGGCAGCCAGAGATACAACCCGTCCCAGGATAAGCCTGGAGTCCATCAGCCTGTTGGGAGGAAACAGTGGACCCTGTAGTCCTGTTGACTCAAATGCAGCCTTTGCTATTTACCAGTTTGCTGTGACTGCTTGTGGGACAACCATGATGGTTTGTGTCACTTTATTTTTCTTCCCCTAACTGCGTTGTTCATTTCAGGTAGCTGTTTATTGTGCTCTCTACTTTTCTCCTGTCTAGGTAAAAGGTGGTTATGTGGTCTATGAAAACAGGATGGTTTCTTCCTATGAAGTTGGAATTGGACCCCGAGGCTCAATCACAAGAGACACTACTTATGAGTAAGTGAACGAAAACTCCTGGTTGTGGGATTAATTAAGGGGTTTTACTAACCTGCCATTTCCTTTTTGTAGGCTTTACTTCCAGTGTAAATATTCAGGTGTTGGCTTGGCTGCTTTGTCTATTGAGCCTTCAGCTAATGTTGATCCTCTGCCCATCGTTGCTTCTGGACCACTCCAAGTAGAACTAAGACTAGGAAAAGGGCTCTGTCTCACAAAGGGTTGTGTAGAAGGTGAGCGCTGTCTGGATATTAAAATGCAGTTTCAGTAGCTTCAACAGATGCTGACTTCTCCTCTCTCCCAACAGAACAAATAGCCTATAACTCTTACTATAGTGCTAGTGACTACCCTGTGACCAAGGTTCTGAGGGAACCGGTGTACGTCGAAGTGCGCATTGTTGGAAGAACCGATCCAAACATTGTCCTGAGCTTGGGCAACTGCTGGGCTACTTCTTCCCCTAACCCCTACAGTCTTCCCCAGTGGGACCTTCTGGTGTCTGGGTAAGCTTCCGGGTTTTGTTTGTAGCCCAATGTCTATATTGAACAGGAAGTGATGCCCTTATGTATCCCCAAGGTGTCCCTACAAGGATGACCGCTATTTGACCAAGCTGATCCCAGTTAGTGGAACCTCTGGACTTGCATACCCTACCCATTACAGACGCTTTGTCCTGAAGATGTTCACGTTTGTGGACAAGACTTCTATGGCTCCCTTGCAAGAGACGGTAAATGCTCGTTCTTCTGTTCTACATGCTTCTGCATGGTGTGGGTTCTTTTTGTTTAGTTTCCCTTCCTTTCTCTCAGCTCTACATCCACTGCAGTACAGCTGTGTGTCTTCCGAGTGTGGTGGACTCCTGTGAACCAATGTGCACCAGAACAAGTGAGTAGACCCCATGGTGCTGTTTGCTGCTTCTCTTGAGTGGCTTATTGATTTGATTTTTCTTTTTTTAGGAAGAGATGTTTCTGCTGTACAAGGAAACACAGCTCCCACAGGCATAGCATCTAGTGGTGAAGTGATCTTTACCCAGGCGTAAACTAAACTATTAAATAAAGATATTATTTTTCCTTTGTAACTGCATGGCTTGGGTCTTATTTTTCACTTTGCTGGCTGTAGACTTGTAAAATGGCATACATGTTCTACTGAGTAAATTAACCCGGTGAATTGGTACTTTCAGAGCCTTTGTTGCTGTAAATTACCCTGTACTGTATGTATTAGACACAGGGGTTTTAAACTTGTCTACAAAGGACTTGTGTGGGAAGAAGGAATTAATTCTGAAAGCCAAGGTTGTGGAGTTTGCTCACACAACTAGAACAAACCCTGCCACTACATCAGGGTGTTTTTGGGTTTTTTTTTAAACATGCACAGTTAACTCTGCAATGAGGCTTTGAGGGGTAGACATACTAAACTAGTATGGTGCAAGTTCTGCTACCTCATTAGCATCAACAATGTTAACTTCAAGCCAAGATCAAATGATTAACCAGGTACTCAAACTTGCTTGGACTGACAACCTGTATCCTTTCCAGCCCCTACCAAGTAAGCTTGAGTTTTCAGATGGGCCTTAGAATGGAACCAGCCCTTATCCAGCAATGGCTAGGGTAAAGGACATTTTCATTCCCCTTGTTCAGTTGATCTTGGCTTTCATTAGTCTAGTGTGGCCTTAATCTCGAAAAAATCTTCCAGAACATTAGACAATTGCTAAATAATTGACAAGATGGAAGTACTTTTAGGGCAGCTGGAAATTAGCTTTAGGAAGTTCTGGATGGCCTGGCAAAACTGATCCAGACAAATTAGTTCATGCTGTTGTTCCCGCTGTCTTAGACTATTGTAACACCTTGCTGTGTAGATGTTCTAGTAGATAAGCAGGCTCCAGTTAGTGCAGAATTCATCAGCACTTGATAAAAATACCGTTTTTGACGATCAGCCCAATCTTACACTCTGCTTTGGGTCTCAGTCAAAGGTAATGATTAAACACTACTAATGACCTATAAAGAACCGAGTGTTCTAGTGCCTGGCCAGGGGTCAGAAGTGTCTCACAAAGCTCCTTTAGCTATAGAACAGCCTTCCATTTAATGTTTAGAAATTAATGTACTAGTGCATTCAATCAGCTAGCAAGTCAAATTCAAGCTGATTGTGAACATGATTTGTTATTCTGTATTTACTTCTGATTAATTCATTAAACTTTGTCATTACTTGTACATATGACCGGTAACAAGCTATAATAGTTTCAGAGAAGTAAAAAAAATTATTTTAATTGTATTATTTCGTCATACTTTTCCTGCAGCGGCAATTATGTACTCTGGACGACTGGTAGGTTTTAGGTTTAAATCCCAACACTTTTGGTCATCACTGTGAAAGTTTTACTTCGGTAAATGTCATTTTGGGCTGCCAGCATTGAGGCTGCCCACGTGGCCAGGCTTCTTTTATAAAAACGATTAAAGGGTAAATCAAATAAAACAACAGTGGTGGAGGAGGTGTTGATGTTTTTTTTCCCTATAGATAAATAGAAATAAAGATGGGGAGGAGGAGGAGGAGGAATATAAAACAGGGGGCAGGATGTCCTGTTCTTTATCAATTTGAGGTGTTGGTGTGATTCATTATTTCCAAACACTGTGGTTGTGATAATGATGGTGATCTGATAGGAACAGAAAAAAACAAAACCACAGTGGAACAGAGACCACGGTTCTGTTCAGATTCACATCCTCCTACGCTAGTGCTGACTGCTAATGTGTAGAACAGCGTGCTTTTATGTGGTCAAAGCCATGTCAGCAGTTTTTTTTTCTTTTTTTTTTTCAAAGGCTGTTAATCTCCATACAATGGCACATATGCCAGACAAAAACACTAGCAAGGCTCCATGACATTCAGCAGCATAGCTAACTGACTGAGGTTGGAATTATTATTGTTGTTGTTGTTATTATTGTTGTTGTTATTAATAAACGTTATCTGCTTTATTTCACACTTTAACAGAGAATTATTTCCTAAAACAATAACCCGCAGCCTGTTCGGTCTTAGAGAAGTTTCATTCTTTTATTTTAGGAGTTATTCAGAGACCACAGCTGAAGAAATTCTGGAAATCATTAACATTTGAGCAACGCTGACATTTAGTTAAGAACAATATACTGTACTGCTCAAATGTACAAAGATGCTCCTATTCTATTAACCTTTCGATATCAATGCACTCTTGAGACGTCGCACGCACACACACATTCGCTCGTGAGAACCGGTTAACATTTAAAGAAGTGCACAGCTGTTTCACCAGTCGCTCACTTCTCATATCTAACCTAACTCATATCTAAGCTAAACTACAGCTACAGTGTAACACTCAAACTATTGGGTTCTTATTTATTTTATTTCGTTAAAAATGCTTTTTTTTTCTTCAATCTTATTGATCTTACACTTTTTTGAAAAAGTTAAAAATAAAAAAGATTGTTGAACGTGTAGGTGTTTGGGAGCTGAACAGAAACTAAACGATGGAGAGAGAAAATGAGGTCAGTGACCTGACACTCTGTCAGGACTCTACATGGTGAGTGTGATGTTTATTCATATGAGACTGTGTTAAGGCTCTAAATAAAAAGAGAGTGTGTGTGTGTGTGTGTGTGTGTGTGTGTGTGTGTGTATTAAAACGTTCAATTTGGAAGAAAAATACTGTATAGGCACAAATAACATTTTGTGTTCAAAAAGAAGAAATTGTGTTCAAGTTCAAGAAGTATAAGTTTTATAATGTCATATAATGGGAGGGTTTTTAATATGATGTAATATAGTGGGAGGAGTTTTGGTTATGATGTAATATAATGGGAGGAGTTTTGGTTATGATGTAATATAATGGGAGGAGTTTTGGTTATGATATAATAAAATGGGAGGAGTTTTGTTTATGATGTGATCAAATGGGAGAGGTTTTGCTTATGATGTAATATAGTGGGAGGAGTTATGGTTATGATGTAATATAATGGGAGGAGTTTTGGTTATGATGCAATATAGTGGGAGGAGTTTTGGTTATGATTTAATATAATGGGAGAAGTTTTTATGATGTAATATAATGAGAGGAGTTTTTATTATGATGTAATATAATGGGAGGAGTTTCGGTTATGATGTAATATAATGGGAGGAGTTTTGGTTATGATGTAATATAGTGGGAGGGGTTTCGGTTATGATATAATAAAATGGGAGGAGTTTTGGTTATGATGTAATATAGTGGGAGGGGTTTTGGTTATGATGTAATATAGTGGGGGGAGTTTTGGTTATGATGTAATATAATGGGAGGAGTTTTGGTTATGATGTAATATAGTGGGAGGAGTTTTGGTTATGATGAAATATAGTGGGAGGAGTTTTGGTTATGATGAAATATAGTGGGAGGAGTTTCGGTTATGATATAATATAGTGGCAGGAGTTTTGGTTATGATGTAATATAGTGGGAGTTTTGGTTATGATGTAATATAGTGGGAGGAGTTTTGGTTATGATGTGTATAGTGGGAGGAGTTTTGGTTATGATGTAATATAGTGGGAGGAGTTTTGGTTATGATGTAATATAGTGGGAGGAGTTTTGGTTATGATGTATAGGGAGGAGTTTTAATGTGAAACCTTTAACCTACACAATGCTATTATCCCACAAGCACTATTTCATACCTTTATGTGTCACAACAGTTTGCCAGATTGTTCTAATTGACAACTGCAGGTCTGAAACATGTCACTAGATCTAAATAATAACTCATTAGTGTTAAAAAGTAGGTGAAAGTAAATATAATGCAGCTGCGGCATGCTGTGAAACTTCTTGTGATTTATCATCTGAAATTGACTGCCAGTTTAATTACAAAGAAAACGATGCATATATTCATGTTTAAACTAATGAGATATACATCAACTGTGTGGAAAGAAATCGGCTTTAGAAATGCAAGAATAAGTAGTGAGGCATTAAATAATGAGGAGAGCTTTGCATTAGAAATCACAGCCTCTGAGCAATAAAAGTGCAAATGTATTCAATGTACACTGCTTGAAATTCATCGCCGGAGAAACAGGCCGTGTGTGTGTGTGTGTGTGTGTGTGTGTGTGTGTGTGTAAGTGTTACTGCATGTGCTGTTTAATATATATATGTGCATTTATATATATATTCATTTCATATTTTGATGATATCGAGAGAGGAGGGAGAGTGTGAGAGGGGGAGATAGGTAAAGAGAGAGGGGGGGATAGGTGGGGATAGAGAGAGAGAGAGAGAGAGAGAGAGAGAGAGAGAGAGGTGGAGAGAGAGAGAGAGAGAGAGAGAGAGAGAGAGAGGTGGAGAGAGAGAGAGAGAGAGAGACA
>NC_062528.1:24032424-24039924 GCF_022655615.1 Tachysurus fulvidraco | reverse complement strand
AATAATAATAATAATAATAATAATAATAATAATAAGTGACCTGTCATCTATTAGAGCTTTATAAAGTGTCTGCGGTGTTTGGATCGTGACTCGTGGATCGTGGTTTGTTTTTATTGAAGACTTTAAGAAATACATGCACACAGGCACACAAAGGGATAGTGCTCTCCTTCTCACACACACACACACACACACACACACACACACACACACACACACACACACACACACACACACACACACACACCAATTACACACAAAATGAACCATTTAGCATGCTACACACAAAAAGAAATACACACACACACACACACACACACACACACACACACACACACACACACACACACACACACGTTCGAGTGCCTAAACACAATGACACAGTGAGATTGATTCAGGCTCCTCAGACAGGCACATCATCATTAAATTAAATAATGTCACAAAGAGCCGCAGAGAAATAGATTCTCAGCAGCATCGCTCATCGTCTTTCACCATCTCTCACCATTTCATTACACTTCTTCTCCTCTCCACTTCGCCGGTGAACTGAAAAGCTCACAATCACAGGGACTGTCTGTCTGATCGCTGTGTCATAATTCTCCAACAAGACTCGAGCTTTCTACGATATAAAAAAAAAATCCAAAACGCTGCCTTCTGATTGGCTGACAGATGTACAGACCATTAAATGACAGAAATACAAATATATAAATATATATAAATATATCTACGATATCACAGACATCGCCTGATTAAATGTGTGTTGCGTGTGATCACATCTCCTCCTGTAACTGTTACCCTGACAGGTGATGATTATTAACAGTATTAACCTCCTCGGATGTCAGCGGCTATAAACGGTCGTTCCCTCACCGGCTCTTTAATCTCTCTGGAAAACCGAAAATGTTAAAAACAACCTTCACAATGAGTTTTTTTGCTTGTGCCTGTGAAAGTGCTGTTGCTATAGAAACCATATCAGAGGGAGTACATTAATATAAAGCTCTGCCGCAGTCAGAGCTGCTGTTGGAGAGAATAAATCAACACCTTGCAGGTTCCACACGAGTCCTGCGTTCTGATTGGTGGTCGGATTAACAGTAACGCTGACCGGAGCGCAGCGTTAAAAACGTGTGTAATTGTCGATCGGATGAAATTTTATGTGTTTGTTTTTTTTTTCACGGTAATGTAAGGAGTCTCCGGTGTCAGAACTTTGTAATCTGCGCAGAATTTAATCTGATGTCGTGGAGATCAGAACCGTGTTCCTGCCACAGACGATCTGATCTGTTCTGATCTGAATGGTATGGTTCAGGCTGAGGAGCTGAAACCATGGAGAGCGTTGCCTTGGCAACATGCTTTTTTTTTTTTACATCTTGAGAGAGTAATCACTATAGTTTCAATGATATACAATATTAAAAAAAAAACGATTATAATAATGGGAGGAGACGTAAGATATTTGATTCAGAACGGTGTTTCCATGGAAACTGAAATAATAATCTGCCGTGATTGATGTCCCCCCCTTTTATGTGGCTGTGTTTTTTCCTCCCCCTCTGCAGCTTTATATACTTTATTAGTCTGTCAGAATAGTTTATGAGATGTTGCAAAGGAAATAACTGAGTTCTCTCGTTTAATAACACACCACCTATTTTTTCTCTTTACACACTCTCGGGGTATAGAACACACACCGGCGGCTCTATTAAACCTATTTTCCCGGTGCATTGTGGGTAAACAGTTTTACTGTTTATTAGTATCCCGAGCACACCTGAATGTCAGACAGAACGACTCGCAACTATTCATTTATCACACATTGATAAATATTTGACACTCCACTTTCTCAGAGACGCTCGACGTAAATGTCACTTATTTTTGCACTAATGGAAAGAAAACAGACTGAAGCGTTGAAATGATCTGATCTGTATGTGCAGTGTGTCACTAATGAAGGGTCCTGTGTGTGTGTGTGTGTGTGTGTGTGTGTGTGTGTGTGTGTGTGTGTGTGTGTGTGTGTGTGTGTGTGTGTGTGTGTGTGTGTGTGTGTGAGTGTGTGTGTGTATGTGAGTGGTGTGTGTGTGTGTGTGTGTGTGTGTGTGTGTGTGTGTGTGTGTGTGTGTGTGTGTGTGTGTGTGTGTGTGTGAGAGAGAGTGTGTGTGTGTATGTGTGTGTTTGTGTGTGTGTCTGTGAGTGTGTATATGTATGTGTATGTGAGTGTGTGTGTGTGTGTGTGTGTGTGTGTGTGTGTGTGTGTGTGTGTGTGTGTGTGTGTGTGTATATGTATGTACACACAAACACACACATACTCACAAACACACACACAAACACACACCCAAACACACACATACACATACTCACAAACACACACACACACTAACACACACACACATACTCACAAACACACACACACTAACACAAACACACACACACACTCACATACTCACAAACACACACACACTCACACACACACACTCACATACACACACACACTAACACACACACACACACACACAAACACACACACACACACACACACACACACACACACAAGCTCTCACACTTAACCACTATACACACCTATACTGAGAGTGATGTCAGTAATCCCAGATGGCCGCCTCGAGCACGATGTGTGTTCATTAGAAGGTGAATAATAACAACACCACCACAGAGAAAGCCTCAGTTAGAATGATCAATAAATATAAAAACCATCCATTCTGCATGAAGTCCTGAAATTAAACAGACGTCTATTCTCTGTTTTGTGTTTTTTATTATTAAATCCTTATTAAATCTTTTCCCTCTCTGCCTTTCTCTTTATTTATCCCTTTCTTTTTCATCTCTTTGTAAAGGATTGTGTTATTGTGCAGCTGAGACGCAGCGAGACCGTAAACGCTTCAGACGACCGGCAGTGTGATGAACGACAGACAGACGGAGTGAAATAATTAACATTTGGTCGGTTAAACTGGTTTCGTTCATTAATTAAAGCACCGTGTCCTGTTTCGGCATCACATTCCACACAGACTGGACATTTACACTTTAACTTTAGAGAGTAAAACTGAAGCTATGAGGCTAATGATGCTAACAAGTAAAGGAAGCACATGGCTACCTGTTTAGCATGGTGTAAGCTGCATGTCGTCGTCCACATAAAAGCCCTGTTTATGATATTTTATAATCATTTATATAATTCTATTTAACTTAACAGTCATTTTTATTAAACTGCTAAACTGGTGCTGAATGTTAACTAGCATGTATGATGCGGGAGATGCTAGCGTAGCTACTGTAGCTAGCGGCTAGTTGGAATTTATTGCTAGCAAAGCGCTGTTGTTGTTGTTAACTGAGGACTTCTGATTGAATGTCTGCATGAGGCATCATTTTTACAGACAATGTTTCAGGGCTCTCACGTTTTGAAGACAGGCAAGCATGACATCTCCAACCCCCATCCCGACTCAACACCCCCCACCCCCACCCTCCCCCAAAAAAGGGAGAAAAAAACCAAAACCAATAATAGGGGAGTTGTTGTATGGTAAGGATCACTGACCGCAATTTAACCAAATACAGAGAGAGAGAGAGAGAGAGAGAGAGAGAGAGAGAGAGAGAGAGAGAGAGAGAGAGAGAGAGAGATTATGATTGGTGTTAATTATTGTAAGTGTTTGTTGCCCCTTTATCATTTGTAATGTTCATTTAAAGCAGTTCGGCTCAAGCCCAGACATTTTTAGGGACATGATTGAGGACAATGTTTCAAAGGGATGTAGTAGCTCAGTTCTTAAGGTGTTGGGCTACTGATCGGAAGGTTATGGGTTTGAACCCCAGGTCCACCAAGCTGCCACTGCTGGGTCCCTGAGCAAGGCCCTTAACCTTCAGTTGTAAGTCACTCTTGATAACATCGTCTGCTAAATGCCGTAAATGTAAACCGACCATTGAAAATACTTTCTCTAATGAATGTGTTTTTTTCATTAGTTGTTGCATTAAATCTTACCCAGATACAATAGTGCTATTTTCTGATTGGCTGTTGTGTAGCCTCTTGTTTTTGATTGGCTGATAAGTGTCAGGCTTGACTAAGAGCTCCAGGGGAGACGCGCTTGGTTCCTGCCCGGTTCCATAGAGACAGCGGTGCGGACTGATACGTTTTGGGCGCTGCGGCTTATTAAATATATGATAAATAGTCAAAAAGTTTTTCTGCGTGAGAAATACGACGTGTGGCGGGAGAAAGTGAGAAAAGACCGACATGAGGGACGTCACGTTAATGTGTGACACTTTATAGCCCTGATGTTTATTCTTTATTCCTCATGTTTTTTTTCCTCTTAGCTCTAGTTAGCTTTTAGCATGAACCCTTAAGTATCAAGGCTGATGAAGCGTCCAGGACACGGCGACTGTCAAAATCTTACAGAAGTGGCTAAATTACCACCGATTAGCAAACCGGCATGCTAACGAAAATCCTAACGAAACACTGTCTGGTAAAAATCCGTCTGTAACTAGTCTGTCATCTGAGTCTCACAATCGTCTGGGTTTTATTTTATTGTATTTAGTTTTTAGCCTTTAGTTTTAGGTCACGGTTACAGTGTAAAAACCAGATGTCTCTACACCTTCCATTATACGTATCAGTGGCGTGATTATCGGAGAAAGTGTGTGTGAAAGAGAGCAGGATATTGCACTCGCTATCACTTCTGTGTGTTCATGATAACACACAACATTAAACACAAATGCTTTAAATGCAAAACACAAAACACTACCCCCCCCCAACACACACACACACACACACACACACACACACACTCGACCTGTAAGGCGTGTAGCTGTAAGACGTCTATAATAAAAACACAATGAAAGAGCGGCTGCATAAACCTGCCCCAGACACTTCATGTGAATGTAATATGTTTAAAATGAAAAATAAAAAAAAGCATGGGAGGTGTAATCAATAAGAGCCGAACGAAGCTCCTCTGAAATCTGAAATGGCAATCTTCCACATTTCCCCTTCAAACGCCGAGCGCAAAATTGGATTTTGAGATATACACAAATGCTGGGTTCATTACTCCGACAGGATTTATTCTCCCAGTGTGTTTCTCCTATTTGATTTCGGTCTCGATGCCGACGCTCTAACCGCAAAATGACTTTTTTGGTGATTACAGTTTTTTTTTTCTCTTCTCTTCTTCGTTCCGTTCACACAAGTTCTTCTCCGGTCATGAACGGATGGAATTGTTTGTGAACTTGGATGCCCTCTGACCCTTGACCTCTGATCATCGGGGTAATGAGGAATTACTTCAGGGTTTTCGGGCTGTAAATACCACCATCCTTTGGGGCGAATGCAGAAACCGAAACTATGCTGAAAAGTTCTACTAGCTATCAAAATGTTTATTAAATTCATTCATCTTCTACCGCTTATCCGAACTTCTCGGGTCACGGGGAGCCTGTGCCTATCTCAGGCGTCATCGGGCATCGAGGCAGGATACACCCTGGACGGAGTGCCAACCCATCACAGGGCACACACACACTCTCATTCACTCACACACTCACACACTACAGACAATTTTCCAGAGATGCCAATCAACCTACCATGCATGTCTTTGGACCGGGGGAGGAAACCGGAGTACCCGGAGGAAACCCCCGAGGCACGGGGAGAACATGCAAACTCCACACACAAGGTGGAGGTGGAGGCGGGAATCGAACCCTGACCCTGGAGGTGTGAGGCGAACGTGCTAACCACTAAGCCACCAATAAGCACAGGCTCCCTGTGACCCGAGGTAGTTCAGATAAGCGGTAGAAAATGAGTGAGTGAGAGTGTGCTTTATATCACACTTTTATCTCCTTAAAGAACGATGCTCTTAAAAAAAAAAAAAACATTTAAACAAATAAAAAAAATCCATCAAAAGCTCTATTGTTTTTCTTTTTATCCCAAATCTCTTTTTTATGCCAGTGTTTTCTGCCAAACCCTAAATTGGTGTCCTATTTCCATGCTTCCATGAAACACGTCCAAACGCCGTCCTGTAAAACACACCGTATCGTCCAATTACTGCACATTAACGTCGGGGTTTCTGGGACCGGAGCCAAAAAAACACAGTTTTCATTTTCCTGTCAGAGCCGCAGAGCCGCCGCAGAGCCGCCGCAGAGTCCGAACGGCTTCCACGTCTGTTACAGAAGGAGAAACAAAATCTCCTTCCAACATCGTTAACAGAAAATGGCTCATTGTTTCAGTGTAATTGTGCTGGAATCATTTATTAAAGTGAAGACGGATGGATCTGGAGGTCACTCCGGATGGTTCTGAAACGGTTCCTTGCTCTCGCAGCATCTTGGTGCTGATGATGTCACAGCACACACAAACATCACGGAGACGGCGGTGTGTGTTTACGACTAACATTACTGCAGGTCTCTGAATTAACACAGACAGACTGTAATGTAACGAGTCCTGACTACTGCATACTGAGTCCTGAGCTCTCAGTCCTGAGTCTTAACTCCTGAGTCTTAAGTCCTGAGTCTTAAGTACTGAGTCCTGAGTCTTAAGTCCTGAGTCTTAAGTCCTGAGTCTTAAGTCCTGAGTCTTAAGTCCTGAGTCCTGAGTCTTAAGTCCTGAGTCTTAAGTCCTGAGTCTTAAGTCCTGAGTCTTAAGTCCTGAGTCCTGAGCTCTCAGTCGTTCTGAGTAAAGGCAGTCATGTTTAACGAGCAGCTGCTTTTTCAGACATTTCAGTGCTGTCAGTATTCAGTACACCACAGACCACATACACACACAACACACACACACACACAAAACACACACACACACAAACACACACACACCACACACACACACAACACACACACACACAAACACCACACACACACACACACACACACACACAACACACACACACAAACACACACACAACACACACACACACACACACAAACACAAAACACACACACACACACACACCCACCACCCACACACACACACCACCATCCCACACACACACACCCACCCCACACACACACACCAACAACACACACACGCACGCACACACCACCCCCACCACCCACACACACCCACACCCCCACCCACCCACCCCACACACCACATCCACCCTACCACCCACACCCACACCACACCCACACACCCCCACCCACACACCCCCACCCACACACCCACTCCACACCACCCCCACCACACCCACACACCACCCCACACACACCACATAAACAGATATAAACTCCAGCACATGATTTTTAGGAATTCTAAATGGCCGCTACTCAAATCCATATAAACCCCAACAGCCAGTGACTGAAGACCAGAATCTTCATCATCTCTGTTGTTTAACCCTGTAGTTCTTCTGCAGACACATTAAGAACATCTCCAGATGTGATCCAGAACAGATGTTAGATGTTATTTACATTTGGTCATTTGAGGAGCAGAAATTGGTTTAGTGCTTAGGGTTGGTGGAGTTTGTTTAATGATGGTGATGATGATGATGATGATGATGATGATGATGATGATGATGATGATGAAGCTCACAGGACTGGTTTAATGGTTTGTGGTTGTTTATGTCATTGTTTGAATTGGTTGTT
>NC_062528.1:24017424-24022424 GCF_022655615.1 Tachysurus fulvidraco | reverse complement strand
AATACAGTGGTGTGCAGTAGTACACGTGTTGTGCAGAGTACTTATTGTGTGTGCAGTAATACAGTGTGTGCAGTAGTACAGTGTGTGCAGTAATACAGTGTGTGCAGTAGTACAGTGTGTGCAGTAGTACAGTGTGTGCAGTAGTACAGTGTGTGCAGTAATATTGTGTGTGCAGTAATACAGTGTGTGCAGTAATACAGTGTGTGCAGTAGTACAGTGTGTGCAGTAGTACAGTGTGTGCAGTAATATCGTGTGTGCAGTAGTACAGTGTGTGCAGTAATACAGTGTGTGCAGTAATACAGTGTGTGCAGTAATATTGTGTGTGCAGTAATATTGTGTGTGCAGTAGTACAGTGTGTGCAGTAATATTGTGTGTGCAGTAATACAGTGTGTGCAGTAATACAGTGTGTGCAGTAGTACAGTGTGTGCAGTAATACAGTCTGTGCAGTAATACAGTGTGTGCAGTAATATTGTGTGTGCAGTAATACAGTGTGTGCAGTAATATTGTGTGTGCAGTAATATTGTGTGTGCAGTAGTACAGTGTGTGCAGTAATACAGTGTGTGCAGTAATACAGTGTGTGCAGTAATATTGTGTGTGCAGTAGTACAGTGTGTGCAGTAGTACAGTGTGTGCAGTAATACAGTGTGTGCAGTAATATTGTGTGTGCAGTAATACAGTGTGTGCAGTAATACAGTGTGTGCAGTAATATTGTGTGTGCAGTAGTACAGTGTGTGCAGTAATACAGTGTGTGCAGTAATACAGTGTGTGCAGTAATACAGTGTGTGCAGTAGTACAGTGTGTGCAGTAATACAGTGTGTGCAGTAATACAGTGTGTGCAGTAATATTGTGTGTGCAGTAATATTGTGTGTGCAGTAATACAGTGTGTGCAGTAATATTGTGTGTGCAGTAGTACAGTGTGTGCAGTAATATTGTGTGTGCAGTAATACAGTGTGTGCAGTAATATTGTGTGTGCAGTAGTACAGTGTGTGCAGTAATATTGTGTGTGCAGTAATATTGTGTGTGCAGTAATACAGTGTGTGCAGTAATATTGTGTGTGCAGTAATACAGTGTGTGCAGTAATATTGTGTGTGCAGTAATATTGTGTGTGCAGTAATACAGTGTGTGCAGTAATACAGTGTGTGCAGTAATATTGTGTGTGCAGTAGTACAGTGTGTGCAGTAATATTGTGTGTGCAGTAATATTGTGTGTGCAGTAATACAGTGTGTGCAGTAATATTGTGTGTGCAGTAGTACAGTGTGTGCAGTAATACAGTGTGTGCAGTAGTACAGTGTGTGCAGTAATATTGTGTGTGCAGTAATATTGTGTGTGCAGTAATACAGTGTGTGCAGTAATATTGTGTGTGCAGTAGTACAGTGTGTGCAGTAATATTGTGTGTGCAGTAATACAGTGTGTGCAGTAATATTGTGTGTGCAGTAATACAGTGTGTGCAGTAATATTGTGTGTGCAGTAATACAGTGTGTGCAGTAATATTGTGTGTGCAGTAATACAGTGTGTGCAGTAATATTGTGTGTGCAGTAATATTGTGTGTGCAGTAATACAGTGTGTGCAGTAATACAGTGTGTGCAGTAGTACAGTGTGTGCAGTAATACAGTGTGTGCAGTAATATTGTGTGTGCAGTAATACAGTGTGTGCAGTAATACAGTGTGTGCAGTAGTACAGTGTGTGCAGTAATATTGTGTGTGCAGTAATATTGTGTGTGCAGTAATACAGTGTGTGCAGTAATATTGTGTGTGCAGTAATACAGTGTGTGCAGTAATACAGTGTGTGCAGTAATATTGTGTGTGCAGTAATATTGTGTGTGCAGTAATACAGTGTGTGCAGTAATATTGTGTGTGCAGTAATACAGTGTGTGCAGTAATACAGTGTGTGCAGTAATACAGTGTGTGCAGTAATATTGTGTGTGCAGTAATACAGTGTGTGCAGTAATATTGTGTGTGCAGTAATATTGTGTGTGCAGTAATACAGTGTGTGCAGTAATACAGTGTGTGCAGTAATACAGTGTGTGCAGTAATATTGTGTGTGCAGTAGTACAGTGTGTGCAGTAATACAGTGTGTGCAGTAATATTGTGTGTGCAGTAATACAGTGTGTGCAGTAATACAGTGTGTGCAGTAATACAGTGTGTGCAGTTATATTGTGTGTGCAGTAATACTGTGTGTGCAGTAATATGTGTGTGCAGTACTATTGTGTGTGCAGTAGTACAGTGTGTGCAGTAATATTGTGTGTGCAGTAATACAGTGTGTGCAGTAATATTGTGTGTGCAGTAATACAGTGTGTGCAGTAATATTGTGTGTGCAGTAGTACAGTGTGTGCAGTAATACAGTGTGTGCAGTAATATTGTGTGTGCAGTAATACAGTGTGTGCAGTAATACAGTGTGTGCAGTAATATTGTGTGTGCAGTAGTACAGTGTGTGCAGTAATATTGTGTGTGCAGTAATACAGTGTGTGCAGTAATATTGTGTGTGCAGTAATACAGTGTGTGCAGTAATATTGTGTGTGCAGTAATATTGTGTGTGCAGTAATACAGTGTGTGCAGTAATACAGTGTGTGCAGTAATACAGTGTGTGCAGTAGTACAGTGTGTGCAGTAGTACAGTGTGTGCAGTAATATTGTGTGTGCAGTAGTACAGTGTGTGCAGTAATATTGTGTGTGCAGTAGTACAGTGTGTGCAGTAATACAGTGTGTGCAGTAGTACAGTGTGTGCAGTAATATTGTGTGTGCAGTAATATTGTGTGTGCAGTAATACAGTGTGTGCAGTAATATTGTGTGTGCAGTAGTACAGTGTGTGCAGTAATATTGTGTGTGCAGTAATACAGTGTGTGCAGTAATATTGTGTGTGCAGTAATACAGTGTGTGCAGTAATATTGTGTGTGCAGTAATACAGTGTGTGCAGTAATATTGTGTGTGCAGTAATATTGTGTGTGCAGTAATACAGTGTGTGCAGTAATACAGTGTGTGCAGTAGTACAGTGTGTGCAGTAATATTGTGTGTGCAGTAATATTGTGTGTGCAGTAATACAGTGTGTGCAGTAATACAGTGTGTGCAGTAGTACAGTGTGTGCAGTAATATTGTGTGTGCAGTAATATTGTGTGTGCAGTAATACAGTGTGTGCAGTAATATTGTGTGTGCAGTAGTACAGTGTGTGCAGTAGTACAGTGTGTGCAGTAGTACAGTGTGTGCAGTAGTACAGTGTGTGCAGTAGTACAGTGTTATAGCAGCAGGTCCCTGAGATATTGTAAAGTTTTGTGCAAAACAGCAATCAACTGAAATGTCAGACTGAATGTGCAAATAGCTAAAAGTAAACAGTTTGATGGATGTGTAATGGAAGTGTGTAGGGTGAAGAGTGTGTGTGAGGGGTGTGTGGGGTGAAGAGTGTGTGTGAGGGGTGTGTGGGGTGAAGAGTGTGTGTGAGGGGTGTGTGGAGTGAAGAGGGTGTGTGGGGTAAACAGTGTGTGTAAGGGGTGTGTGGGGAGATGAGTGTGTGTGAGGGGTGTGTGGGGTGAAGAGTGTGTGTGTGAGGGGTGTGTGGGGTGAAGAGTGTGTGTGATGGGGGTGTGGAGTGAAGAGGGTGTGTGGGGTAAACAGTGTGTGTAAGGGGTGTGTGGGGAGATGAGTGTGTGTGAGGGGTGTGTGGGGTGAAGAGTGTGTGTGAGGGGTGTGTGGGGTGATGAGTGTATGTGAGGGGTGTGTGGGGTGAAGAGGGTGTGTGGGATGAAGAGGGTGTGTGAGGGGTGTGTGGGGTGTAAAGGTATCTAAAGATGGAGACTTTTTGCATGTTGTGCAGTTTATTATATAATTATATCACACTCCAGTACAAAGGTGCTAGATTACTGAGTAAACAATGAATACATCACAAGATGTTTATCTGGATGGATGGATGGATGGATGGATGGATGGATGGATGGATGGATGGATGGATGGATGGATGGATGGATGGATGGATGGATGGGAAAAGATATAGAAGATGAATATTTATAGAAGATAGAAAGATGGACAATAGATAGAGAGAAGATGGATAGGTGGGTAGAAAGAAAATAAAAGATATACAGTATTAATGAGCAGTTAGTGGACAGAGGGACTGCAGAAAGAGGGAGAGTGGGATGGATAGAAGAATAGAGATGGATGTGAGGATAATTGGTAGATTGACAGACAGATAGAGAAATGGAGGATGGATGGATGGATGGATGGATGGATGGATGGATGGATGGATGGATGGATGGATGGATATAAACTGATGGATCCAATATGAATAAATGATAGAATTACAGAAGGGATGAGAGATATTTATACTGTAGAAAGTGGAGCTGGATGGATAGAAGATGAATCGATTGATCAACAGAAAACTTCTTAGTAAAGGATAGAAAAAAGATCTACAGAAGATGGTTGGACGGTCAAGAGTTAGATGATGGATGGAGAGGGAAGAGATGGATGGAGGGATGGATGGATGGAGGGATGGAGGGATGGATGGAAGTTAGAAGCGAGTTGTTGTCAGAATCCTGCCGCAGCTCATATATTAAACGTGGTTATGTAACTTAGAGAAACAACATGAACAAAATAAATACAAAGAGAAAAAGAAATGAATTAAAATCAAATAAATAAATAAATAACGCACAGGGATGTGTGTGTGTGTGTGTGTGTGTGTGTGTGTGTGTGTGTGTGTGTGTGTGTGTGTGTGTGTGTGTGTGTGTGTGTGTGTTTATGTGCTTGTTGTTTTTCTGCACTGATTTTCCCTCTGTTCCTCAATCAGCCATCTGCTCAACTGTATTAAAGGTCAAGCCATGAATTGATGCAAAATGAAAAAAAAAGGAAACGATGGTGCAACACACACACAAACACACACACACACACACACACACACACACACACACACACACACACACACACACACACACACCTGGACCCAACTCATCTTCTGCTATGGAAACAAATCAATTAGAGGTGCAGCGATTAAACTGGACAAAGACGGATTTCATGCGTCACGC
>NC_062528.1:23822424-24004924 GCF_022655615.1 Tachysurus fulvidraco | reverse complement strand
TACCTGTTTATAATTAGTCTAATGTTCTGTATAATGAGTCACTTCCACTGTAGCAGCTACAAACACTTGTTCTCTCAGCAGCCTCTTTATTCCCTCTCTTTACATTAAAAAGACAAAAAACACACAACTTTTCATTGTTAGTTTCCATAGAAACCACAAAGCATAAACTCCTCTGTCCTGAAATTCCAGCTTCACCTCTAACTGGTCACAACTCTGACACTGGACACTCCTTCACCACATCATACACAAATAAACATACAGTATTCTTACTAGAAGAACATCGAAACGTGTTTGTTATCAATGGAGCGTGAGCTGTACACGTCCTTGTGAACGAGCTGTCGCTATGGAAACATGTATCAAAGGGTACCATTAAAAAATGAGTATTGTTAAAAAAGTCCTGATGAACTAAGCACAAACAGTACAGGTGAGCAAACATGTCTCATCCTCCATCACCTTCAGCACTGGAGACCCCCAGGGTTGTGTCCTGAGTCCCTGCTGTACTCACAGTACACATACGGGGGAACGTCACTTCTGACCACTGACCACACAGATGTGGTGGGCCTGATTTCCAACAACGATGAGAGGGCCTACCTAGAGAAGATTAAAAAGCTGAGACTTGGTGCCAGGAGAATGTGAGCAAGACAAAGGACTTCAGCATGAAGCAGGAGAGGAGATTTAACCTCTGGTGATCAAGAGGAGCCCAGTGGAGAGAGTGGACAGTAGGTGTTCATATCATGCAGGACCTGTAATGGTCCTATCACATCAACACCATGGTCAGGAAGCCCTGGCAGCTTCTCTACCATCTCAGAAGCTTAAAGGTCTTTAAACTGACCTCTTGGGTGCTAAATACATTCTACACCTGCACTATTAATGTAAGAGCATCCTGACAGGGCAGAGGAGCTCTCCAGAGGCTGGTGAGATCATCTGAGTGTATCATCCACACTGAGCTCCAAGACCTGGAGTCTATATACAACAAGCAGTGCTGGACCAAAGCCAGGAAGACAGTGAGACCTCAGCCATCTGAACAATGGACTCTTTTCTTTGTTGCTTTCGGGGAGGAGCTTCTGCTCTGTGAAGGTGAACACAGAAAGAATGAGGAGGAGCTTCTTCCCACAAGCCATTCGGGCCTCAACCAGGAGAAAACGAAGAGCCTGGACTCTCTCTGGACTTTTCAGGACTGCCACAAGTCTCACTACCACAGGCAGAATCCCTGTAACATTAAATATATTAGCTTGTTCACACACATCACTGCACTACTCTAAGGCTGCTTTCACACCTGCCTTGTTTAGTTCGGTTGAATCGTACCAGAGTTCGATCGCTCATGTGGTGCGGTTCGTTTGGGCAGGTGAGAACGCAGCGATCGAACTCTGGTGCTCACCGAAAGCGGACCGAACGAGTGTACCGAGACCTCCTTGAAGAGGTGGTCTCGGTACGCTTTCAAACGAACTCTGGTACGGTTCGTTTGTGGTGAGAACACGGTCCGAGATCGAATAGACCTGACTGCAAAAAGTATTGCGCATTTTGGACTAAACCAGCTGCCGTAGCGGGACGTTGGCAATATTTTCGGAAGATTAGCATGTCACGGTTTCACAAAAGTAATGCTCGCCGCCTCCTGAAGTGTCTCGCGATGCGTCTTCACCGTTTGCAGTGCATTAAAATGATAGTTTCAAGCCGCATCCGCGCTTCATTCTGAAAATGAAGACTTTGCATAGAATGCTGTATACGAGCGATGTAATAGATTACAACCACGAACATAATCGCAGCACGCGGTCGTCTCTCTATGGTGTACTGTACGCTGTATTCTCCTCTTTTTGTTTACTTCCGGTGTTTCGTTGCAATTTCCCGCACGTTTATTCTGACCGATCGAGAAGCGGTTTAGGAAATACGCTCAAAGACGTGTGGCCAATGAGTGATGTGGATGTTATCACATGACTGCATGTTGGTTCGTTTCAACTGGTGCGGAACAGAACGATCAGTGTGGTGTGAAAAGGAACCAAAACTGATAAAAAGCTACAATGGGTCATTTTTTTGCTTTTGGTCCGGACCAAATGAACCGAACTGTAGGAGTGAAAGCACCCTAACACTACCTCTGTACTTCATACCTTATTATTATTCCTTTATTTTATTCTTTTATTCTCTACTTATTAACTATTTTTATTGCATGTCGTACCGTGTATGTGTGTCTGACTAATAAAATATCAGGATTAGAATTTGAGGTAAACTGAGCTGCTGTCAGGTGTGTGTGTAAAGTGGCAGGTGTGGAGGACGTGTGTGTGTGTGTGTGTGTGTGTGTGTGTGTGTGTGTGTGTGTGTGTGTACAGTACACTCAGGGCTTTATGTTTTAGCTCTCTGTATTATTTAAAGAGCTCTCAGTATTGTCTGTGTGTCATGTTCAGTGTCACAGGTGTTTAAATACGACACGTCAAACAGTACAAAATAAACACACACACACACACACACACACACACACACACACACACACACACACACACACACACACACACACATGGTTTAGAGTCTCCTGAGATATTTACAGACTTTTCCTTGTATAAACAGTGTTATTCCATTTTATTTTACACTTTACTAATAAACTTGCCCCTGTTCCTCTTCTAGATGCTAACCGTAGCAATGTTACTGCTTTTTAAATCGTATCTGCTTTTTTAAATTATTATTTATTAAACTTTGTTGCTTTACTAGCTACCAAGCGTGCTAACCAGTTAATCGACCAACCTGCTATAGCATGCTAACTGGCTAATCTGCCTGTTAAATGTTAAATGGCTGAATCACAGCTAGCTAGTGTTTATCTGGTTCATTCCTGGTTCATTTATTACACTAACCAGCTAGTTTACTAACTAAGTGTTGCTTATTAGCTAATGTGCTGCTGCTGGTTAAATAATATGTTAATATTCTTCTGCTACATGCTAATGTTAGCTATGTTACTGGTTGGTAAATATATGCTTAGCGTGGTGTTCAGGTTTGACTGTTTTTTACTTTGCTGTGTTTTTGGCCTGTTAGCTAGCTAGCATGCTAAATAGCTCAGAATTGGCCAGCTTGTCATTTTCCATATGAAGTCATGATATTAGGATTTGAATGGAATCTTCATGCTACTTCATGCTAGCTACACAGCTAACACCTGATTAACATTTTTACATAGTCTGAATTTAGCACCAACACCGAATGCTTATGTGAAAGATGCTAATTGTTTACAGAGGAGTCATTAGCGCTCAGTCAGGAGGAGAAACAGCACAGATTTCTTCAGAGACAGAAATAAAAGCCCTAATTAATGATAATGTTTCCTGGAAACTGCAGCTAATGGAGCAGTGAAGATTTACTGAGCGCAGCATCAGAAAAACATCACACTGAATCCAGTTGCAGTTTCAGTGATTTAAATCTCACAACCTCCTGCTCACTGAGAACATCTTCAATCTGCACATTGCTCACCTCAGTCTGTCTATCTATCTACTGTCATTTTCCATACTGCAAGTTAAAAGCAGTAGAAAATTAATGAATGAAAATCTCTCTCTCTCTCTCTCTCTCTCATATATATATATATATGTGTGTGTGTGTGTGTGTGTGTGTGTGTGTGTGTGTGTGTGTGTGTGTGTGGAACTGACCTCCATAGGAAAGGCCTTGAAGTTAACAGTGTGTTCAGATCCCCTCTGGTTCTCCTTGCCCCAGTGGAAGCGAACTTCATGCAGCTCAAACTCGTGGTCACTGGGCAGCGGGCCTCCAGTCACCACTGCAGAGGGAACGAGGGAGAGACGGAGGACAAACGCCACTCAAATCTCTGCTTCTTTTAATCAAATCAGACAGCAGATTTTTACTCTGTTTCTATCCGTCACTGCTGGTGTGTGTCATGTTGTTATTGTTACCTGATTTAGACTTCAGCATGATCCTGACCGTGTGTCCATCGTTGATGACCTCACAGTCTCGACACACCACATAGTTGGGCATTAAACCCACCTCCAGCAGTCGGGGGTCATAAAGAGCCTCTCTGGAGTTCAGGTTAATGGGAGACTGGTTCTCTCCGTTCGCCTCGGGGAACAACAGACCCCACTCTACACCTACACAACAACACAACACAACAACACAACACATTAATATAAACCCCACTCTACACCTACACAACAACACAACACATTAATATAAACCCCACTCTACACCTACACAACAACACAACACATTAATATAAACCCCACTCTACACCTACACAACAACACAACACAACACATTAATATAAACCCCACTCTACACCTACACAACAACACAACAACACAACACATTAATATAAACCCCACTCTACACAACAACACAACACATTAATATAAACCCCACAACACAACACATTAATATAAACCCCACAACACAACACATTAATATAAACCCCACAACACAACACATTAGACTTTAATACATAATAAACAAACAGACTGCAGTTTTAGAGAATTAATCATCACATCCTGACCAACCAGAACACAGTATTTAACTCTACAAGACAAAACTACTTTCTCTCTTTCCCTATTTTTTGGTCTCTTTCACAATTTTTATTCTTTTTCTGTTTCAAACTGTTTTCTTGGTCATACATCCTCTCTTTTTTCCTTTCCTTTGTTATATATTGTTTTTATATCGTTCCTTCTTGCATCCTGTACATTTTTCCTTTACTTTTTTACTTCATTACCCTCCTTCATTTTTTCTCACATTCTGTCTTTCTCTTTTCTTTCAGTCTTTTTTAAGCCTGCTGCATTTATCTTTAATTCACTTCTTCTTTTCTTTCTTTCTTTCTTTCTTTCTTTCTTTCTTTCTTATTTACATGTTTGAATTTCTTTTTCTTTCTTCTTACTTACTTATTTTATTTCCACTTTGCTCTTTTTCCCCCAACACTAAATCAGACCCCCCCCCCCCCACTCTCAGACCACACTCCCCAGATGAAGCTCCAGTAAAAGAAAAGATGAAAATATGTCCTCCTCAGAGCTGCAGTGAAAAAGGCCTCACAAGCCTCAAACCCACGAACGACCTTCAGAGACGAAAACAAAGCATGTGGTTGAAGGCCACAGAGCAGAGAACGAGGTCGGCTCCACTGGCTTGTGAGAGCTGAGATCTGATTCATCACTCATCAGATACAGAGCCATGTGACACTCAGATATTTACTATCTACACAGCAAGTGAAGAGACAGGTGAAAGATTTTCCTGGGTCCTAGCAACCCCCAGTTACAGAACCCAGGTTTATGTGGTCAGAGGTTTCACACTTTCCCCAGGGTTATCACAGAATCCTGGATCTTCAGAATCTGATGTTTCACTTTGTACAGTCCAAAACTCTGCTGTAACCTTCTGCTTATTTGCATATTTTGCGTATCAACAATCCTGATCGGTTTAATCCAGCGTGCAACCACAATAAATAACGGCTCGTCTCACACAAAATGGGGGAAGTTGTGGCCTAATGGTTAGGCAGATTGACTTCTAACCCTAAGGTTGTGGGTTCGAGTCACGGGCTGGCAATAACCCCAATAACCCAATTAAAAAGAAAGATTTTGATGTCCTTCTGTCAGCTACATGAACTGGATTCACATCAGCACAGAACGATGGCTTTCTTTTCTTCTCCGTGTCTTTAATGAAGAAGCTAAATAAAGATCCTTGGAGCTCCAGAGTCCCATCGCTATTAATGTTGACGTTCCTGTAAGAATGAAACACTCCTCCAGGGGATGTCACCAGGTGATGCTCTCATTTCTGCTGTGCTGCTTTTATTCCTCTCTTTAACCTCACTCTATTTCTGTAAATTTACTGACCGAGTTTCAGAAGCAGGAGGCGGAGCTTCGTTATCGGTCAATCCGGCTGCGTTGAGAACATCCAAAAAACTTACCATGAAAGAGAGAGTGAGGGGAGGAGTGAGGGGTGGAGTGAGGGGTGGAGTGAGGGGTGGAGTGAGCAGAGGAGTGAGGGGAGAAGTGAAGGAAGGAGTGTGGTGCAGAGTGAGGGGTGGAGTCAGGGTAAGAGTGAGGGGAAGAGTGAAGTGCAGAGGGAGGGGAGGAGTGAGCAGAGGTGTGAGGGGAGAAGGGAGGGGAGGAGTGATGGGAGGAGTGAAGTGCAGAGTGAGGGGAGGAGTGAAGGGAGTGGTGATGGGTGGGGTGAAGGGAGGAGTGATGGGAGGAATGAGGGGAGGAGAGGGCAGAAGAGTGAGGGGAGAAGTGAAGGGAGGAGTGATGGGTGGAGTGAGGGGAAGAGTGAGGGGAAGAGTGAGGGGGGTGAAGAGGGTAGGATTGAAGGAAAGAGTTAGGAATTTATATATATTTATATATTAAAACCTTCGTTGTAAGAAATAAACAGTATTTTGTGTCACAAACCAAAACAAAACAATCCTCATGTATTCAACATCTGTGTGGAACACTGGAGCTTGTAGCATTAGCATTAGCATTAGCATATCTGAGTTACTACGGCGATCCTCACAGAGACAGTAACAAAACAAATAGCTGGACTCCTTCACATTCTCGCCCATGTCAGAAAGGGGCGGAGCTTCAGAAATCCATGCTAAAGTTAGCAACAACTATCAATTCTACCAATTTACCTATCAATTTATTTATTCGTCCCTCTTTTACCACACAAGCGAAACATCTCCAGCACGACTGTGGCCTCTGTGCTAAAGTTTTGGCACCCTAATGCTGAAAACGTAATGAACTGTTTATATGTTTGAGTTTATTTTCTGTTTTTAGTGCAGAATATAAACATTACTGTTAATGTTAATTTTTGAGTATTTTATTTCCTGTGATGTTTTAATTACAGAACAGAAGTGTGTTACAGTAATTACACTTAATTATTACTAGTAATGTTAGACATGTTAGTAGTAATAATGAGTATTAATACTCGTACTAGTAGTATTAGTAGTGATAGTAGTAGGATTAGTATTATTATTAAATAAATAAATAAACAAACAAACAAACAAACAAATTTGCTCTCACTAATGGAGCAGAGACACATTACAGAAATGTCCACAATCCATTAGAGGTTTAGATCATGGAGTAGTTTATAGATTAAATCCATAGTGTCCATCTGATGTTACTACAGAACTAAAGAAGCAGCAGCTCAGGTTCTCCAGGATGCAGGAAAATCTCACATCTCCTCCACTTTCCTGCTCTTTCTATTCAGCTTGTTAATGTAGAAACATTTCATTTCGTTATTTAGGGCTGAATCTGTGTCTTACAGAAGATTTCCTGGTTCCTCAGACTCCTGCACACAGATCCAGACAGACCACGATGCAGAAATAAAGCTGAGCGATGAGCAGCACAGATTTCAGCAACTTGCACTTCTTATTTCAGTCTGATTGAGGAGATGCAGTACGAACACACACCGAAACCTTCTCCATACACTGCTGCTGACATCATTGCTGTCAGTTACAACCAAGACCTGAGTCCTGAGTCCTGATTGGTCAGCAGGTGTTGATTCATTCTCTCTAACAGCAGCTCTGACTGTAGCTCAGGTTTATATTAATGTACCGACTCTGATACCTTCTCATACAGATCATACACAGAGACACTAAACAATGTGTGTGAAGTGGTGAAGGAGTCTCCAGTGTGAGGAGATGTGTGTGTGTGTGTGTGTGTGTGTGTGTGTGTGTGTGTGTGTGTGTGTACAGTATATGATGTGATGAAGGAGTCTCCAGTGTGAGGAGATGTGTGTGTGTGTGTGAGGAGATGTGTGTGTGTGTGTGTACAGTATATGATGTGATGAAGGAGTCTCCAGTGTGAGGAGATGTGTGTGTGTGTGTACAGTATATGATGTGATGTGATGAAGGAGTCTCCAGTGTGAGGAGATGTGTGTGTGTGTGTGTGTGTGTGTGTGTGTGTGTGTGTGTGTGTGTGTGTGTGTGTGTGTGTGTGTGTGTGTGTGTGTGAACTCCACTTGGTCTCAGGTTGCACCACTTTCATTTCCTGTGAGCTCATGACCCCCTGAGTGGTGGTGATTTATTTCCCACCACAGTGTGTTTGTGTAAAGTGTCTTTAGTCATGTTTTATTCTGCAGGCTTTCATATGTAATGTGGTTATGGATTGAATGTGTGAGTAGGCTGCCTATGTAGGGGACCTTCTCACACTCCCTAGATGAAACATACCCTAGTCTCTCATTACAGACCTGTAGCACCTCGAGTTCTTCTCAGGCATCTGTGACCAAACGAGTGTGTGTTATTTTAGAAATCAGAAGAGCCTCTGACTGAGTCGTCCTCGTTATAGAGGACATTAATGTCTGGTGTCCTTCGTCTCGATTTTTCCTCAAACGCTGGGATGTATTTACACTAACATACAGCTTCTCACACTGGAGACTCCTTTACCACATCATACACACACACACACACACACACACACACACACACACACACCTTCTCACACTGGAGACTCCTTCGGCACATCATACACACACACACACACACACACACACACACACACACACACACACACACACACACACACACACACACACACACACACACACACCTTCTCACACTGGAGACTCCTTCGGCACATCATACACACACTTCTCCTTAGAGAAATATTCTGTTTTCTATGGAAACAACAGCTTATCAGAATTAGCGGGCAGTGACATGTTCAAATTCCATTATGTTTTTAAGAGGAAAAAGAAAGAAAAGGATGAGAGAGAGAGAGAGAGAGAGAGAGAGAGAGAGAGAGAGATTTTCTTCTCTCATTTCTTTCTTTATACAATCTTTCTCTTTAAAGAAATACTTTGTATGCACATTATCCCACATTATAAACCCCCCCCCCTCCCTCCACACACACACACAATAAGAGCTCATTGTGTTCAGCAGAAGCTCAGTGACTTTCTAACCACAATAAGGTGTGTGTTCAGAGTTCACTCTCCTATTTCACTGGGAGCTAACAGATCTGTCGCTCACTTCTTTACCTTCCTCGTAGCCCCAGTCCAGCTCTTCATTCCCAGGTACAGAATCACACTCCTCCATCACAGGGTCCGTCATACCGATGTCTCTCCTTCCTCTGGCTGTGTTCCAAATCGTGTGTGTCTTTTCACCTTGGAGCCATAAAACCAAGAAGAAAATAAAATCCCCAGAAAACTTGACCAAGAGAAAGCCCGAGACCTTTCAGTCACTTCTTCCTTCTGTCACTCCTTTACACACACACACACACACACACACACACACACACACACACACACACACACACACACACACACGCACCTCCTCTTTCAGGTAAATCAAGGCTGCAGAATGACCTCCTCTCTCTGCTCCATGACGTACACTGGTTTCTAAACTCCTTTTCCCAGCTGAAGCAGAGCAAAGTGACTATCACACTCACACACACTCTCATTCACACACACACACACACACACACACACACACACACACACACACACACACACACACACACACACACACACACACACACACTCCCTTATTCTGATTGGCTGTAGGAGGTGACTCTGTAGCAGCATGTTACAAAAAGCTAAGCAGCACAAACTGGTTAAGAGTCCAAACACGAGCGTGCACACACACACACACACACACACACACACACACACACACACACACACACACACACACACACACACACACGGGAAATGGGTGAGGTTATGGGGGAGTAAAGATAGAGGAGAGTTTAAATAAAAAAGAAAAGCTTACAAAGAAAACAATTCTAAAAAAGCAATAAAGTAAGAAAGAGAAACACAAAAAAAGGAAGATAAAGACTGAGAGCCAGGAACAGAGAGAAAAGAAGAGAGAGAGAGCGTGAGAGAGAGAGAGCGTGAGAGAGAGAGAGCGTGAGTGTGTGTGAGAGAGATTTTAAAACAGAAAATGATTGTTTCACTGCAATAAAAACAAAGTGGAACAGAAAAAAGAAAAGAAAAGAACAATGGTGTTGGCCCTGTAAAGGGGTTTTTACAGCATGAACGAGAAGATTTCTGTCTCCGTCACAATCACTGTGTGTGTGTGTGTGTGTGTTTGTGTGTTTGTGTGTGTGTGTTTGTGTGTTTGTGTGTACTGTACACTCCCACTGAGTCATCTGTGTTCTTTATATTCAAAGTCATTTCTCTCTCTCATACACACACACATACATACACACAAACACGCACACGCAAACACACATATGCACACACATATGCACACACACACACACACACAAACACACACCTCTGTCTCAATCTGGGTCAGGGTTTGAAATGCAGACAGACAAGAAGTGAGGTAGATAATAAGTTTAGTTAGAGAGAAGCTGGCAGAAAACCAACTGCACCCTGAAAACAGAGCATACACACACAAACACACACAGACACACACACACAAACACACACACAGACACACACACACACACACACACACAAATGATCAATTTGGTAACCTGTGTATTATTCATGGTTATCAGAAAAGTGGGAGAGCGGTGGGGCTATCATTGCGTGTAACAGTCAGGTAAGGGGGTGTGTGTGTGTGTGTGTGTGTGTGTGTAACAGTTAGGTGAGGTGAGTGTGTGTGCTTGTGTGTGTGTAACAGTTAGGTGAGGTGAGTGTGTGTTTGTGTGTAACAGTTAGGTGAGGTGAGTGTGTGGAACAGTCAGGTGAAATATGTGTGTGTGTGTGTGTGTGTGTGTGTAACAGTTAGGTGAGGTGAGTGTGTAACAGTCAGGTGAGGTGTGTGTGCGCTTGTGTGTGTGTAACAGTTAGGTGAGGTGAGTGTGTGTGTGTTTGTCCATTCATCCATCTTCTACCGCTTATCCGAGGCCGGGTTGCGGGGGCAGCAGTCTAAGCAGGGACGCCCAGACTTCCCTCTCCCCAGACACTTCCTCCAGCTCTTCCGGGGGACTACCGAGGTGTTCCCAGGCCAGCCGAGAGACATAGTCCCTCCAGCGTGTCCTAGGTCTTCCCCAGGGCTTCCTCCCAGTTGGACATGCCCAGAACATCTCCCCAGGACATCCAGCAGGCATCCGGAACAGATGCCCGAGCCACCTCAGCTGACTCGTCTCGATGTGGAGGAGCAGTGGCTCTACTCTGAGCTCCTCCCGAGTGACCGAGCTCCTCACCCTATCTCTAAGGGAGCGCCCAGCCACCCTACAAAACTCATTTCGGCCGCCTGTGTCCGGGATCTCGTCCTTTCGGTCATGACCCAAAGCTCATGGCCATAGGTGAGTGTAGGAACGTAGATCGACTGGTAAATAGAGAGCTTCACCTTGCAGCTCAGCTCTTTCTCACCACAACAGATCGGTATATCGACCACATCACAGCAGAGGATACACCCATCCGCCTGTCGATCTCCCGCTCCGTCCTTCCCTCATTCGTGAAAAAGACCCCAAGATACTTAAACTCCTCCACTTGAAGCAGGAGCTCTCCACCAACCTGAAGGGGACAAGCCACCCTTTTCTGGCTGAGAACCATGGCCTCAGATTTGGAGGTGTTCATTCTCATCCCTGCCGCTTCACACCCGGCTGCAAACTGTCCCAGTGCATGCTGAAGGTCCTGATTAGAGAAAGCCAACAGTACAACATCATCTGCAAAAAGCAGAGACGAAATACTGTGGTCCCCAAACCAGACTCCCTCCGGCCCCCAACTGTGCCTAGAAATCCTGTCCATATAAATAATGAACAGGACCGGCGACAAAGGACAGTAATGCTGGAGTCAAACATGCACTGGGAACAAGTCTGACTTAATGCCGGCAATGCGAACCAAACTCCTGCTCCGGTCATACAGTATAGGGACCGGACAGCCCTTAGCAGAGGGCCCCAGACCCTATACTCCCAGAGCACTCCCCACAGGTCACCACGAGGGACACGGTCAAATGATTTCTCCAGATCCACAGAGCACATGTGGACTGCTTGGGCAAACTCCCATGAACCCTCCAGCAACCTGGTGAGGGTATAGAAATGGTCCAGTGTTCCACGACCAGGACGAAACCCGCATTGTTCCTCCTGAATCCGAGGTTCGACTATCGGCCGAATTCTCTTCTCCACGACCCTGGTATAGACTTTTCTGGGGAGGCTGAGGAGTGTGATCCCCCTGTAGTTGGAACACAACCTCTGGTCCCCCTTCTTAAACAGAGGGACCACCACCCCAGTCTTCCAGTACAGAGGCACTGTCCCCAGCCGCCACGCGATGTTGCAGAGGCGTGTCAACTAAGACAGCCCTCAAAACATCCAGAGACTTGAGGTACTCAGGACGGATCTCACTACCTCAGTGACCTCAGCTTGGGGGATCGGCGAGTGCACAACTGAGCCCTCGGCCTCTGCTTCCTCAGTGGAAGACATGTCGGTGGGGTTGCGGAGAACCTCAAAGTACTCCTTCCACCGTCCGAGGATGTCCCCAGTTGAAGTCAGCAGATTCCCACTCCCACTGTAAACAGTGTGGGCAGGGCACTGCTTCTCCCTCCTGAAGCGGTTTGCCAGAATTTCTGACCAATAGTCCTTCTCCATGGCCTCACCGAACTCCTCCCACACCCGAGTTTTTGCCTCCGCAACCACCCAGGCTGAAGCTCGCTTATACTTACGGTACCTATCGGCTGCCTCCGGAGTCCCGCAAGCCAACCAGGCTCAATAGGACTCCTTCTTCAGCTTGCCGGCATCCCTTACTTCCGGGGTCCACCACTGGGTTCGGGTATTGCCACCACGACAGGAGCACCAAAGACCACAGAGCCTAGCGGCTGCGTTGACAATGGAGGTGGAGAACATGGTCCACTCAGACTCAATGTCTCCAACCTCCCTTGGGGTCTGGTTGAAGCTCTGCTGGAAGTGGGAGTTAAAGATCTCTTTGACCTAAGACTCTGCCAAACATTCCCAGCGGACCCTCACAGTACGTTTGGGTCTGCCAAGTCTGTCCAACTTCCTCCCCCGCCATCAGATCCAACTCACCACCAGGTGGTGATCAGTTGACAGCTCCGCCCCTCTCTTTACCTGAGTGTCCAAGACATACAGCCAGAGGTCAGATAAAACAACCACAAAGTCTATCATCGACCTCTGACCTGGGGTGCCCTGGTGCCACGTGTATTGATGGACACCCTTATGCTTGAACATGGTCTACATTATGGTCAAACTGTGACTTGCACAAAAGTCCAATAACAGAACACCACTCGGGTTCCGGTCGGGATGGGGGGGGGGGTGGTGGTGGTTGGGCGTTCCTCCCAATCACGCCCCTCCAGGGGTCACTGTCGCTGCCCATCTGAGCGTTGAACTCCCCCAGCAGAACAACGGAGTCCCTGGTTGGAGCACTTTCCAGCACCCCTCCCAGAGATGCCAAGAAAGTCGGGTGTTTGTGTGTAACAGTTATGTGAGGTGAGTGTGTTTGTGTGTGTAACAGTTAGGTGAAGTGTATGTGTTTGTAATAGTCAGGTGAGGTGTGTGTTTGTGTGTGTAACAGTCAGGTGAGGTGTGTGTTTGTGTGTGTGTAACAGTCAGGTGAGGTGTGTGTTTGTGTGTGTGTAACAGTCAGGTGAGGTGTGTGTTTGTGTGTGTGTAACAGTCAGGTGAGGTGTGTGTTTGTGTAACAGTCAGGTGAGGTAAGTGTGTGTGTTTGTGTAACAGTCAGGTGGGGAGAGTGTGTGTGTGTTTGTGTGTAACAGTCAGGTGAGGTAAGTGTGTGTGTTTGTGTAACAGTCAGGTGGGGAGAGTGTGTGTGTGTGTGTGTTTGTGTGTAACAGTCAGGTGAGGTAAGTGTGTGTGTTTGTGTAACAGTCAGGTGGGGTGAGTGCGTGTGTAACAGTCAGGTGTGTGTGTGTGTGTGTGTGTGTTTGTGTGTGTAACAGTCAGGTAGGAGTGTGTGTGTTTGTGTGTGTGAGATGAACTGAAATCACTGAACTGAAATCAGCAACTTCAGTTCATTAAACTTTGTCCTACATTTCATGAATAAAGTGAGATCAAAAGATGTGTTTAATAATGCTCTGACCACGCCCTCTGACCACACCCTCTGACCACTAAAACACCAAAACAATAAAGACAAAAAAAATCAAGAAAGCAAAGATTTCTAAACGGCTGAGGAAAACAAAGACAGATAGAAGGTAAGTGGACAATATAGATAAAAAGTAAAAAAAAAATTGCAAGTAATCAAATAATTAAAAAAGAAACAAATACACAGATGTGACACAGCGCCTCCCACTGGCTTATTAGAGAAATGACTCAAAATGAAATAACAGCAGTGCTGCCCTCTAGTGGACATTACAAACAACGAGGGAGGAAAGAAAGAAAACAGAAGATTTAGACATGAAAAGAAAGAAAAAAATGATAATAAAATGCTGAACAAAGAAAAATGAACAATAAATTTTGTTGGAAACTTATTTTAATATTTGATGACTTTTCACAGAACAGTTCATTAAAAAAGGCTGAACAAAAAGAGGAGAAAAACAAAGCAGCAAAGTTTATTGAATTCTTTTTTTTTTTTTTTCAAATAAAGCCAGCAAACCAAAGTTTAATAAATGTGATCCTCATCCATCATCATCACCATCATCATCATCATCACCATCACCACCTCAGACACAGTCGGAACAGAGTGAAGACGGAAGAAGGACGAAGACAAACAACAATTCTGTGGAAATGCGTCCGGCTTGTGCGTGAACGTCCGAGTGAGCAGCGTTCACAGTGAGGAGAAACTTCTACTCCTTATACTCCAGGAACTGCTGAAGTCTCTTCTGCTGCTCTGCTGGAATACTGACAGACCTGAACACAGGAAGTCAATCGGTCACTTCATTACTTTACACTCATCTGAGCAAAAAAAAAAAAAAAAAAAAAAAATAGATAAATATTTACATTAAACACTAAATCAACAGTAAGGCTTTTGTCTCGGTGGGCGTGGCCTAATATTCTAATGAGCAGCTTCACTGACAGGTCTCTGAGACTCAGGAAATTAAACCAGAGACGGATTTACAGTTACACTTCATGCTTCATACTTATACGTAGGCTAGTTTTATCTCGCTAGGTTACGTTGAGCTTTTATTCACTAGGCTGTGTTGGCGCTTGTGCACCGTGTTGGCGCTTGTGCACCGTGTTGGCGCTTGTGCACCGTGTTGGCGCTTGTGCACCGTGTTGGCGCTTGTGCACCGTGTTGGCGCTTGTGCACCGTGTTGGCGCTTGTGCACCAGTTTAGCATGTTAAACTCGTCAGGTTTTTTTTTTTGTTCTTACTTAGTTTCACTCACTTTGCTAGCTTTTGTTCGCTAGACTTGCATGCACTAGATCAGCTGCTTAGGTAACTTAGCTTTTTGTCTGTTGCCATGTGACCAGTGACATCATCTACAGTACATGAATACGCATATTCCTGGATTAGCCCCGCCCACATGACATTAACAAGGAGTTCACGGTGATGCCGTAATAAAACATGTCGGTTATTAGACTCCGCCCCAGTGCTGTGGGAATGAGTAAGGTGTTGTGTTTACTGTAAGTGCTCTTTGAAGGTGGTGGTGATTCTGTAGATGGCGGTTTTCAGAGTTGCTCTCAGAGCAAAGCGCAAAGTTTTATACGTCGAGTCGCCCAAACTGTACGACGTCTTCCCTGGTTTACTCGAGGCATGAGGCAGTTTAAAGTGACGGTCCACAGCCTGCAACACCAACATGTTCATGTAGACACCAAAAAACACAACCAGCTGAAGATAGAAATATTATCTGTAAAAATTATAAAAATGTCCATCCCTCCATCCCCCCTTTGTTCTTCCCTCCCCCTGCCCCCCTCCATCAATACCCCTCCCTCTCTCTCCCCCACTATCCCTCTTTGCTCTTCCCTGCCTGTCTCTCTCCCACCTTTCATCAACCCTCATCCCCCCTCAGTCCCTGTCTCTCCCCTCCCCTTTCCTGTCTTTGTCCCTCCCCTCACCATCCCTGTCTCTCTCTCCCCTCCCCATCCCTGTCTCTCTCTCCCCTCCCCATCCCTGTCTCTCCCTCCCCTCCCCATCCCTGTCTCTCCCTCCCCTCCCCATCCCTGTCTCTCTCTCTCCCCTCCCTCCCCATCCCTGTCTCTCTCTCTCTCTCCCCCCCCGCCCCATCCCTGTCTCTCTCTCTCTCTCCCCTCCCTCCCCATCCCTGTCTCTCTCTCTCCCCACCCTCCCCAACCCCAACCCTCTCTCCCCTCCCTCCCCATCGCTGTCTCTCTCTCTCTCCCCTCCCTCCACATCCCTGTCTCTCTCCCCATCCCTGTATATCTCTCGCACCTCCCGCCCCCACCCTCTCTCCCCTCCCTCCCCATCCCTGTATCTCTCTCTCCCCTCCCCCCTCCCCATCCCCTCTCTCCCCCCCTCCCCATCCCCTCTCTCCCCTCCCTCCACATCCCTGTCTCTCTCCCCTCCCTCCACATCCCAGTCTCTCTCCCCTCCCTCCACATCCCTGTCTCTCTCCCCATCCCTGTATCTCTCTCTCACCTCCCTCCCCAACCCTCTCTCCCCTCCCTCCCCATCCCTGTATCTCTCTCTCACCTCCCTCCCCATCCCTGTCTCTCTCCCCTCCCTCCCCATCCCTGTCTCTCTCTCTCCCTCCCTCCCCATCTCTCTTCCTCCCCCCCCTCTTTATCTCTCTTCCCTCCCCCCATTCCTCTCCCTCCCTCCCTCACCTCCTGTAGAGACAGCATGTTGCTGAGGATGCTGGGTAATGTAGTCTGGACCACTCCGTATTTATCCTCAGAATATGAAGCAGCTACCAGATGAGACAATCCTGTAAAATGATTACAAACATGATCACAGATAACCATTTCATTATTACACTTACAATAATAAAGATTAAATCATTTTAAATCAGTTCTACTCTGTGGTCTAAGCCCCGCCCACTGCTAATTAAAGCACAATTAATAAGGACAATTGGCAGTAGAACTGAAATAAGCAGCAGATGGCGCTGGTGTTCACTCACAAACAAATCACCGGAGAGTTTAACATTCCAGTCTGCTTTTTATTTTTATTTTCTTTTTTTGGAGATTTTGTCATGAGTTCCGTCACAAAATGTTGCTTTCGTTTCAGCTTGTATTTGAATTTTTAGTTACTGAACTGTATTTCTGTCAAAGCTTTGTGTAAGTTTTGAAAGAAATTCTGCATTCTGACAGACTACAGAAAAAAATAAACACAATGGTTACATTTTAATTTTCTTTATTTTACTAATTTTAAATATTTTTTTTTGGTCACCGTATGCCTCCGTTCTATAGGAAATAAAATTCAATATTTATTTTTTAATTTTTTTAAAATATTTTTTTAATTTATTATTAATAATTTTAATAAATATTAATATTCATTTATTATACAATTTAGTAGTGTTATATTTTTATTTAGATATATATATTTTTTTAAATTTGTTTTAGTTTTTGTCTTTTTGAAAAAAAAAAATCAAATTTTTTTCCATGTAAATGTTTTAATTCTAATTCTATTTCTATTATATTTTCTGCTCTTCACTGTTTTTGAACAGGGTTTAAACTCGACCCACCCCGCAGCTGAACCCCAGCACTAGAGGGCAGCACATGTGTTTAAATGACTGAGTATCTTCTCACCTTCCAGAGCCCAGATGTGCGCCTGGCTATCAGCGAACAGGGCTCGACTCGACGCCTCGGGCAGCTGTTTAACACAAAAACAGACTAAATGGGTTTCATCTGAAGAAAACATGAATAAGTACCAAATAATCAACACTTTAAATATTAGAGTGAAGATGAGAAGTTCTGTAAGACACAAATGAATTAAAGGAGCAGTTTGTAATTTTCAGTGTCATCTGATTCTGATGCCTGCTGAGATCAAGTCTGGATTCAGAACCAGAACTACGTCAAACAGCTTTAATTAAAACTCTATCCAGGTACAAAACATCAGCCTAATGACTTCCTATGACATCTCTTATTACAGACCGCACCTTTAACACACCCTGCTGTTGGAAACGTGACTGTGGGGCAAGAAATAAATCATAGATGATTGTAGATCATTAAAACAGAAAGAAAACACACACCATGCATCATCGGGGAGATTTAATCTATGAAGAGAAGAACGCATGCCAAAAAAAAACAAAACAAAACAAAAAAAAAACAGAGATATAGAGAGAGAATAATATATATATAATCTTCGACTTCATCGATCTTCAAAATCACATGACTTATATTAGTCATTAATATACAGTAAACTTTAATCCATCAGTGTTTCATTATTTATTTATTTACCTGTCAGTTATTATGATTGGTTTCTGTCCCCTATACACACGACTGTACGAGTCGAGACTAAAGGACGTAGTTACACATGACGTGGAGGTTTGTGTTGATGATCAGTTAGAACACTATAAGTACGTCACCACGTGGTCCGATCACTAAAGCGCTCTGTTAGTCTGAGAACTCATTTCATCTGTGATTCAGCTAGCAGTCATATTACGAAGCTAATGCCCGAGCTAGCCTAGAATTCCTTCTGAATTCAGGATGCAACAAGACCAGTGTGAGGCGTTTCAGTTACCATGAGGACCGATTAGCACAGACTAACTCTAATCAATTGTGGGCGTGGTCTGTGCAGCATTATTTTGTAAGAGAAAGTGTTTAAAACTCGCTTGTTAAACACAAATTAAGTAAATCGCTGCTCCGCGTCATTGATGTACACACGAACACTCGCCTGTCAGTTTGTCACTGTTAAAGGTTAGTGAGAAGGTTAAAGGTTAATCCCCTGTCACCTGGTAACACATGCAGCATGCTGATGTATTTCTGCACATACGTGACCTCCTTACCTTATTAAATAAATACACAACCAGCACTCGCTTTGCCAAGAAACCTTTCACCTGAGCACAACATTTTACAGCAGGAAAAAACAACACTGATTAAACTGTTAACACAATATTTAATATTTATTTATTTAATATTTAAATATTCGACAAATATTAGCTTCGCTGTTCTGTTAAACCTCCAGCAATAAACAATTTATATTATATATAACAATTTATATTATATATAATATAAATTGTATACAGCTACTGTTACATTATATATATATATATATATATATATATATATATATATATATATATATATAAAATGTAACAGTAGCTGGATTAATGATCTCAGACTATCCTAGTGGGTGGGGCCTGATATTCTAATGAGTAGAGTCCAAGACTATCCTAGTGGGTGGGGCCTGATATTCTAATGAGTAGAGTCCAAGACTATCCTAGTGGGTGTGGCCTAATATTCTAATGAGTAGAGTCCAAGACTATCCTAGTGGGTGGGGCCTAATATTCTAATGAGTAGAGTCCAAGACTATCCTAGTGGGTGTGGCCTAATATTCTAATGAGTAGAGTCCAAGACTATCCTAGTGGGTGGGGCCTAATATTCTAATGAGTAGATTCCAAAGCTATCCTAGAAGGTGTGGCCTAATATTCTAATGAGTAGAGTCCAAGACTATCCTAGTGGGTGTGGCCTAATATTCTAATGAGTAGAGTCCAAGGCTATCCTAGAAGGTGTGGCCTAATATTCTAATGAGTAGAGTCCAAGACTATCCTAGAAGGTGTGGCCTAATATTCTAATGAGTAGAGTCCAAGACTCCACCTAAGATGCAAAACAAACAAATAAAAATCAGCATAGCATCAAAGTGTTCCAGTTAAACTGTAGCTAAGTTCACTAGGTTAGCATCACTCGCTAGGTTAGCATCACTCGCTAGGTTAGCTTTAACTTCAGTTAGCTCTGAGATCAGGTTTTTGAAGGTTAGCTTTAGAGCCAATAGAATTCACTTTCTATCACATGTTCAGCTCTGAGACCAGAGTTTAGTCCCGCCCACATCTCTGGTGTGTCACACAGAGCACCAGAAGTTCTCCTGCTTTCAAATATACTCACTTTTACTGCAGAATTTGGTGACTGTGTTAAAGAGAGGTTTGTGTGTGTGTGTGTGTGTGTGTGTTTGTTTTCTCAGCACCTGTTCCTTCCTGTTCTGTAGCCACTGAGACAGAAAGCTGGGTTTGTGTTCGCCTGCTGGTTTGGGGGAGGGATCAGGAGACGGCGGTTGGTTCCCATTGGTCTGCGATTCTGACATAAAAGATCATGTGTTATAGACGTCACTGTCAAATTGACCAACAGCTGCAACCCTTTTAAAGTTAGGGGTGTTTCCAGAGATGGCATGATGTCTCACCGGTGGACGTGCTCCACAGTTTGGGGTTCCTCCGGGTGACGTGAGGACTCTGGACCGAGCCCAACCAGGGTCTGTGGACCACCTGTGGGCTGAGCAGGGGTCTGAGGGCGGGGCTGGAGAACGGTGCTGTCAGGTCAGGTGTGAACGGTGCGGTCAGGGGCGAGGCCACACCCTTCACTGCAGAACCAAACACAGAGCCAGGAGTCCGAATCAGAGCGCTGCGGCGAGGAGAGTCGGAAAGATCCTCGGTCCCTGACGTCACTACAGAGAACATAATACGTTATTATTGTTATTATTATTATTTAGTGTCATGACCAAAAACTACATTACTGCAGGACATGTGAAGGAGTGTGTGTATGTGAGGGTGTGCGTCTGTGTATGTGTGTGTGTGTGTGTGTGTGCGTGTGTGTGTGTGTGTGTGCGTGTGTGTGTGTGTGTGTATGAGCACGTGTGTTACCCGAGCAGGATGAGGAGCTCGATCTGGTGTCATTTCTCTCAGATGAAGGTTTCGCTCTGCCGTTAGACGCCACGGCATCGTGATGCGCGATGAGACGCTGTGTTAATTCACTCAGCAACGAGACACACTCCTTACTGATAGCGTTCCAATTGTGAGGATGACCACCTACACACACACACACACACAGACACCCCGACACACACAGACACACACAGAGGCACACACACACACAGAGGCACGCAGACACACAGAGGCACGCAGACACACACACAGAGGCACGCAGACACACACACAGAGGCACGCAGACACACACACAGAGGCACGCAGACACACACACAGAGGCACGCAGACACACACACAGAGGCACGCAGACACACACACAGAGGCACGCAGACACACACACAGAGGCACGCAGACACACACACAGAGGCACGCAGACACACACAGAGGCACGCAGACACACACACAGAGGCACGCAGACACACACACAGAGGCACGCAGACACACACAGAGGCACGCAGACACACACAGAGGCACGCAGACACACACAGAGGCACGCAGACACACACAGAGGCACGCACGCAGACACACACAGAGGCACGCACGCAGACACACACAGAGGCACGCACGCAGACACACACAGAGGCACGCACGCAGACACACACAGAGGCACGCACGCAGACACACACAGAGGCACGCAGACACACAGAGGCACGCAGACACATGCAATGATAAAACTGTAAAAAGTCACTAGCTCACAAGCTAGCTACTAAATGAGGAGAAGAATTTGACTAGCACATCAAGACTATTATACACACTGTACACACACAGTAACCACGGAAACAATTAAAACAGTAACATTTACCTCAGGAGTGTTGGTTAATAATAACGTGTGTCACATAAACGTGTACACAGTTAGCATATTAGCTTTTAGGGCTCGACTCTGAGGGAAGGAAGCAGCATTACCTGGCTGACTGAGGCTGAAGACTTCCTGTCTGCGTGAAGGGGAATGCTGGGAAAGCAACGCCAAATCCTGCAACGCCAGAAACTAACACCACAAACACACAACAACAAATTAAATACCTCAGATTATCTTTTTAAAGAAAGTCATGAGGTGGGAGCTTTAATGACGTCGTGTACCTTCATGACCAAGACATTCTGTTCAGTCAGGACTTTAGGGAGACATTCTTCTGTGTCCTCAGAGAACGACGACTGCACCAGAAAACTGTACGGCTACACAGCAGGAAAAAAAATAAACCTAACTTCCTCATGAATAAACAGAAAGACTCCTGGACCAAGGTGATCTAAACATCTAATAGGACGTTTAAAATAAAGGGATTAGCATCAGACTAACTCGAGACACTTCTGTCCTGCAGTGTGTTAATGAAGCAGATCTCTATGGTGTACCTCAGTGATGTAGATCCTGAAGAGCAGCACGCTCAGGTACCAGGTGAGCAGCAGGAACGTTCCACTGATCCACAGCTGATAGAACAACGACACGTCACACAGTCCTGCAAACGAGTCCAGAGAGCGCACAGAGCTGGAAGAGAACAGAAAGAGTAGTAAATGAACACAAAACCACTGCTTCGGCTTCACCTGCCGTCGTCTTCTTATAAAGATATGTTAGGAAGAAGAACGTAGCTAGTGCACTTATCTGACTATAGTGCTGTGTGGGGAGAAAACTGGACAGTTTTCAAGGCTGGAAACTTTCCATGGGAATTAAAGTTAGGGTCTCGACTTTTGAGAAATGCTTCAGAAAAATTAGTAATTAAACAAAAACAAAAACGCGTAGCCAATGAGCAGAAAGGGGCAGGGCTTGTCGATATGGGCGGAGAGAGTGGTCGATGCGCATGTGTGACATCAGCAGAAAGCAGTTGTAACATTGACATGGAGGATAAAAACAAAGAAAGAAAGAGAAGAAAGACTTACGATAAGGACAAGAAGTAGGACGTGTTAATATAGGATCAGCTTTCCAGCGCTGGAGAGAACTGAAGGAGCAGGAAGTTGGCCACATATTCACAGGTTGGAGTTTCCCGAGTCAATAACTCCTGAGCTAAACGCTGTTACTACACAAATAACACCTCTTTTCTATCGTAGTAATGTAGAGAGGCAGCTACAACCGCGTTTTGTGTAGTAACAGCGTTTAGCTCAGGAGTTATCGACTCGGGAAACTCCGACCTGTGAATATGTGGCCGACTTTACTTAAGACGCCGAGGCACTTTTTTCCTTCTCGATAGGTGAGTAACGTTGGTTTTGCTTTGTTACACAGAACTAATATATGCCTTTGTCCTTTACATCATTATGCTTGTGTGGCATTTTTGCTTGTTTGTTTATCTACAATCGTATTGTTCTTCCCTTCAGCTATAATAAAGACACGTTTCTTTCTGTTAGCCGCCCGGGTTACGTATGTATGTGTGGGCGGAGCTACCGATACAGGGGTGGGACCGGAAACTTTCCGCCCCTTTGCAACCCTGATATACGACATTTATTACACGTTAAACACTGGACACAACAGTTACACATGAAAACATGGAGCTCGATAACAAACCTGTCCACATGAACATTCAGTGTGTTGGCGATCCACGTCCTCGGGATGCGTCCTAGAAGATTCAAAATAATAATAATTTTAAAAAAAATTACCAAAAGTTACAAATGGAAAAAAAAGTTTTTTGCTAGTTACTTACCAAACAGGAAGTAGAGAATGATGTAATTCCTAACTGAATATAAAGACTGAACAGCGCTGCACTTCACCAGCCACCAGACAGAGCTTTTAAAGCGCATGTACTTATATTGCTGCAACACACACACACACACACACACACACACACACACACACACACACACCATCTTTAGCTGTGTTTAACGACTACCCACAGACATCCTTGAGGCCCCGCCCACTTTAACATGATGCAGATTTTAAAGAGGGAAAAAAAGACAATTCGTTTAATATATAATAATATTTTTACAACCTTTTTGTAAATGAATTTATTTAGACCGTGTGTGTGTGTGTGTGTGTGTGTGAACACAGACAGTGTAACTGAGAGCAGACACCAGAACACAGAGGAGACACAGAAGACGTTTAAATCGTCTCACTCGACGTCTCAGCGCTCACGCGGATGAAGAGCTCTCGCACGTTCTCTGTACACTCGCGCTCTTCGTGCTCGGACGTGAAATACTTTTGTTACTGTTAATATGTTTTTGATTCCTCCTGACCAATCAGGGACACATCCAGGGAAGGTGAGGAGACGAAACAAGACGAGAATAAAAAGCAGGTGATTAAATATTATTAGAACACTCACCTGGATAATGTGAAAGGAGACGTAGTGGATGTTTTGGACGACGCCCAGTAAACTGTGAGAGTATCCCATGAACGCTCCGGCCAGCAGCATGAACACGTGATACTCGTTCAGGCAAACGACAACACCGCCACTGTGTGTGTGTGTGTGTGGGGGGACGACAGACAGGTGCGTAAATCAGACAGGTGTGTAATGCAGTGAGTGAGTGTGTGAGTGTGTGTGTGTGTGAGTGAGTGTGTGTATGAGTGTGAGAGTGTGTGTGTGTGTGAGTGAGTGAGTGAGTGTATGAGTGTGTGAGTGAGTGTGTGTATGAGTGTATGAGTGTGTGAGTGTGTGAGTGAGTGTATGAGTGTGTGAGTGAGTGTATGAGTGTGTGAGTGTGAATGGTTACCTCTCACTGTGAGTGCGATAAATGTGGAGTGTGTGATAGCGTCCTCCAGCCATGACACACACACACCACATCACCAGCATCCCGACTGCGCAGTGCACTAGTGAGTGAACACACTGACGAGGGTGAAGCACTTCAGCCAGCAGAGCCACACGGGAACAAGGGATGGAGGGAATGACTGGAGAAGAAAAGAAAAGAAAAACAAATGATTCTTACCAATCTGATCACCTCCTGCTGTGTATGATGAAGATGATGATGACGACGTGTGGTGTGTGTGTAGGAAGGAGCTCTGACCCGTGTAATACTGCAGGTTAAAGAAGGCGATGAGAATAACGGCTGCACAGAGCAGGAACATGGAGAACAGTGTACTGGCCTCTGTCAGCAAACCCAAACATCCTGTACACAGGGAGCAACACACACACACACACACACACACACACACACACAGACGTGAAAAATGTCCTGAACGCAAATAAATGAAGTAAAAACTCCCGATGTAAATATTTCACTTAGAACTCTTTAGAAATCCCCGATGCATAAAATACGTCCATGTAAATCTGCTTTGCTTCAGACACAAATCTAACTATTTAGACAGACAAAACAGCATACTTTGTGTAATGTGTGCATACCTGAGATCCTGTGTGTGTGTGTGTGTGTATGTGTGTGTGTGTACGTGTGTATACCTGAGATCCTGTGTTTGTGTACGTGAGTATGTGTGTGTACCTGAGATCCTGTGTGTGTGTGTGTGTATATGTGTGTGTGTGTGTGTGTGTGTGTGTGTGTGTGTATGTGTATGTGTGTGTGTACCTGAAAGCCAGTTTGTGGGGTGAAACACATTGAGTCTGATGAACATGATGAGCACACAGGTGATGGGAGGCAGAAGCAGCACTGACCAGCCTATACTGGCTACAGCTCTCCATCTCACCACCTAACACACACACACACACACACACACACACACACACACACACACACACACACACACAAACACAGACACAGACACACACACACACACACACACAAACAAACAGACACACACAAACAGACACACACAAACAGACACACACACACACAAACAAACAAACAGACACACACAAACAGACACAGACAAACACACACACACACAGACACACACAAATAGACACACAAACAGACACACACAAACAGACACACAAACACACACACACACACAAACAGACACACACACACAAACAGACACACACACACAAACAGACACACACACAAACAGACACACACACACAGACACACACACACAGACACACACACACACAGACACACACACACACAGACACACACACACACAGACACACACACACACAGACACACACACACACACACACACACACGTGTATATTTTATAATAATAACAACAATAATAAAATAATAATAATAATAGTTATTAATAATAATAAACAATAATTATACATTACTACTAACAACAACAACAACAACAATAATAATAATATTCACATCATTATCTTTAAACACAGAACAATCATAAACACTTTTCAAGCTGAGAATTTTAACTTTAACTCGTACAGACTCAACAAATCACAAGTGAAACCTTTACAATCCCTCAGTGTGTCTGTAATAACGTGTAATAACGTGCAATAACGTGTAATAACGTGTAATAACGTGCAATAACGTGATGTTTAATGACTTTAAGGATTACTTCTGATCTTTATTCCCATTACAGCTGAACAGCATCCTTACCTTCCGTATAAACCAGCAGCTCTGACTGAAGGAAAACATTTTCACAACAAAGACATCAAAATAAACTGAAAGTTTTTATCACAAACATCACATTACATCTGTGTGTGTTTTAAAGCGTGAACGCGCGACGGTCCGCGCCACACATTCGAAGGACCCGGAAGGACCCCAACAGGAAGGCATTTAAAATATTGCCTGACAAAAAAACAACCCCGCCCCTCTTTCACCTTCTATAGACTGAATTCATAACAAATTCGTAGAGAAATTCTTTTATAAATGTTTTGATGACTGAAGTAACGAGCTGGTGATTATTTATTCTTCATTAGAAGTAGAAATCAAACACAAAGACAGATGACATCATGAGTTCCCTCATGTTTACACAATGACTAACATTAATTACAGATCATTTATTGTTGTAACGCAGATAAATGAAGAATAAACTGCACCCTGACTAAACCCTTCCATACAGATGTACATATTTCACTACTTATATCTCTGTAGAAATTCCCAATGCGTAAAATATGTCCGTGTAAATTTCCTTTGGAAGACTATTCGGTATCCAAAAGGGGTTTTGTTTAATCCCACTTCTGATGAATGTCATTAATGTCATTAATGTCTCATTTTAAATGGCCACCGTTGGGTAATGTGATGTTTCTTCTGTCCAGGTTCCTGTTTTTCTCAGGTTCCCATCTCAGTCTGGTTTCGAACACGTTTGCAGGGAGGATGTGTGTGGAGCTGATGGACATGTCGGTCTGGACGGCTTTATGAGCCGGCGGTTTCTGTACGGTTCTCTGAGTGATGGCGGGCAGCGTGAGTGGCTCACGCTGAGCTTTTTTATCTTCCCACAGCTTCAGCAGGCGACGCTGGTTGTTGGTCATGTCCTTGAGGTTGAGCTGAAGCGACTGGACTTTTTCCTCCAGCAGAGTTTTGGATGTGACCGTGTTGGCCAGCTCGGATGACAGCTCGTCGATGGTCAGGTTCAACCTTCCAGTCTTTTCCACCAGCGCGTTGCACTCTCGCTCTTTCTCCTGCAGGTCGCTGATGATGTCCTTGGTGGTTTTACCTTGAAAATTTGGGCTTGTCTCCAGGCCTATCGCAGTCCTGAGCGCCTTTACCTGCCTTCTCAGTTCTTTGTTCTCCAGCGTCAGGGTTTTGAGTTTCTGTCTGACCGTCTCTGTCGACTTTGTTCTCGATTCTTGTTGTCTCAGCTTCTCCTTGAGGGCATTCTCTCGTTGAATAGCCTCATCTCGTTCTGAGCGGTATTGTTCCACCAGTTTCTGTGTGTCTTGTAGAGACACTTTTCTAGCCATTGTCCTAATGAGAGTATATCCTCTGTCTAATCACAAGAGAGCGAATTCATCATCTCCGCTGCTGATCTCGAGGTCAAATGATTCATCAAATGGTTTTTATTTCCTCTCGGGACTCCGACCGTGAAGCTGATAATCCAAAAAAGACGAAGTGTTTGACACGGCCACGATAACGCAGCATGAACCTGAAGCTCGGAGGTTCGGAAGCAACTCGAGCGTAACTTTAGGCCCAGTTTAGAATAACCATTAATTAGGACACGCCTCGAGCAGACACCGTTTCAAGTGACACTATTTTTCTGCTTTGTGGTAATTAGGAAACTTTTTGTTGTACAGTATCGTCCTTACATCTGTTCTCGTGACATGAAAAGGAACAAGAAGGAATGTAATGAGCCGTAAAAACATCGTTCATAATTTCACACCTATAAATAACTACAGCCAACTTCATCACTCCTCAGCTGAGCTACAACAACACGGTGGAGACAAACATCCTTTTAAATCCAGTCTACTGACTGGATCATTTACTTTGATCATTTATGTCTTGAATTTCTATATTTCTGTTAAGCTGCTTTGTGATAATGAATATTATTAAAATCTCTAAAAAATGAAAGTTTCGGCTTAATTTCCACTCATTTTAATTTCTTTGTTCTAATATCCTGAATAGTAGAATCCGAGAGGATGCACACAGATCGACATAGGAAGAGAAAATGTTGAAGAAAATGCCCTGGGGAGGCTTTTATATGGCAAAAGAGATGGAGATGAAAATAATGGGAAAGTTAGAGGCCTAAAGCTGATTGTAAAGGGAATCTAAAGACAGGAAAACAATAAGAAATGAAAAAGTTTCAGATACTGAGAAAATATCAATGTGAATTTTGAGTAGAAAAAATGAACAGGATCAAAAAACACAAACTTGATTTTAACATGAAAAGTGTTTATTGTAAAGCAAAGTAGGTGTGTGTAAAGTGTTTAAAGAGAAAACACACACCGTTGGAGCCGAACACTGAAGGGACGTGTCATGAGAAATTACTCATTACATATTAAAAACCTAGTAGGAAGTTTGACATTCAGACTGAGCAACATGATGAATACAGCATCATCATCATCACTATTATTATTATTAATCTCTTTTGGAAGACATTAGTTTAATTTTAACACAAACCTGTTCACATAAACATTCACCCTTTAATTTTTCACCCAAACCTGTAAACACCACAGAGTCAGAGCAGTGACGGATCTGACGCTCCATTAAAAACATAAAAGTAACAAACCCCTCAAAGTTACAGCAGTAACTCAGTGAAACACACACACACACGCACGCACACACACACACACACACACACACACACACACACACACACACACACACGCACGCAGACTACTGATCTTGTGTCGTTCTGATGACCTTCAACCTTGTCTGTGTGAAACCCGATTCTGGCTTTCTGGAAACGAGGCAACAAGAGAACCTGCAAGTGAAGAAGAAGAACACGAGCTTGAGGAAGGAGAGAAGTTGTAAAACAATTCTGACATCAATTGTAGACATGATCGATGCTCTGCTTCTCATCTTTAGCAGCTGAACAACCACATAAAAAACACACATTCAGTCAAGAGTGTGTGTGTGTGTGTGTGTGTGTGTATGTGTATGTATTATTGTGTGTGTGTGTGTGTGTGTATATTTATTATATTATAGTGTGTGTATTATAGTGTGTGTATTATTGTGCGTGTGTGTATGTGTGTATTATATTATAGTGTGTGTGTCTGTATTATTGTGTGTGTATGTGTGTATTATAGTGTGTGTGTGTATTAGTGTGTGTATTATTGTGTGTGTATTATATTATAGTGTTTGTATTATAGTGTGTGTGTATTAGTGTGTGTATTATTGTGTGTCTGTATGTGTGTATTATATTATAGTGTGTGTATATTATATTAGTGTGTGTATTATAGTGTGTGTATTATAGTGTGTGTGTATATTATATTAGTGTGTGTATTATAGTGTGTATTATAGTGTGTGTGTGTATGTATTATAGTGCGTGTATTATAGTGTGTATTATAGTGTGTGTATTATAGTGTGTGTGTGTATGTATTATAGTGTGTGTATTATAGTGTGTATTATAGTGTGTGTATTATAGTGTGTGTGTGTATGTATTATAGTGCGTGTATTATAGTGTGTATTATAGTGTGTGTATTATAGTGTGTGTATTATAGTGTGTGTGTGTATGTATTATAGTGTGTGTATTATAGTGTGTATTATAGTGTGTGTATTATAGTGTGTGTATTATAGTGTGTGTGTGTATGTATTATAGTGTGTGTATTATAGTGTGTATTATAGTGTGTGTATTATAGTGTGTGTGTGTATGTATTATAGTGTGTGTGTGTATGTATTATAGTGTGTGTATTATAGTGTGTATTATAGTGTGTGTATTATAGTGTGTGTGTGTATGTATTATAGTGTGTGTATTATAGTGTATGTGTATTATAGTGTGTGTGTGTATTTGTGTGTGTATGTGTGTATATTATATTGTGTGTATTATAGTGAGTGTGTGTATTATAGCGTGTGTGTGTGTGTATTATAGCGTGTGTGTGTATTATAGTGTGTGTGTGTGTATTATAGCGTGTGTGTGTATTATAGCGTGTATTATAGCGTGTGTGTGTATTATAGCGTGGGTGTGTGTATGTGTGTGTTATAGCGTGTGTGTATTATAGTGTGTGTGTGTGTACCTCTAGTGTAGGACATCAGTGTGTCTTTGTGGGTACGATTGGTTTTACAGCAGCTTCAGTTTCATAGGTACTGAAAAAATACACCTGAAAAAGGGGAGAGGACAAAGTTATAATGATGCTGTATAAACCCTTTACAGGAGGTAATGAGATCAGCAATAAGAGAAGAGAAGAAGAACAGAATGGGGTGAAACTGAAAAAAGAGAATCAGATAATGACAAAACAAGATAAAAAAATAATATCAAGAGAATGGCAAATGAAAAACAAGATAAAACACTCAATGAAGGAGATCATTAAAAAAGAGAACAAGATAATGAAACAAGATGAGATAAGAATGAGATAATGAGACTCTCTTCCTGCATGTCAGTGTGCAGATACTGTTACTGTTTCCACAAGCTGTGTGTGTGTGTGTGTGTGTTTTGTGCGTGTTTTGTGTGTGTGTTGTGTGCGTGTGTGTGTCTGTGTTGTGTGTGCGTGTGTGTGTCTGTGTTGTGTGCGTGTCTGTGTTGTGTGTGTGTTTTGTGTGCGTGTGTGTGTCTGTGTTGTGTGTGTTTTGTGTGTGTGTCTGTGTTGTGTGCGTGTTTTGTGTGCGTGTGTGTGTCTGTGTTGTGTGTGTTTTGTGCGCGTGTGTTGTGTGCGTGTGTGTGTCTGTGTTGTGTGTGCGTGTGTGTGTCTGTGTTGTGTGTGTGTCTGTGTTGTGTGTGTGTTTTGTGTGCGTGTGTGTCTGTTTTGTGTGCGTGTCTGTGTTGTGTGTGTGTTTTGTGTGCGTGTGTGTGTCTGTGTTGTGTGCGTGTTTTGTGTGCGTGTGTGTGTCTGTGTTGTGTGTGTTTTGTGCGCGTGTGTTGTGTGCGTGTGTGTCTGTGTTGTGTGTGTGTTTTGTGTGCGTGTGTTGTGTGCGTGTGTTTTGTGTGTGCATTTGTGTGTGTGTGTATGTGTTTGTTTTATGTGTGTGTATGTGTGTGTGTTTGTTTTATGTGTGTGTGTGTGTGTGTGTGTGTGTGTGTTTTGTGTGCATGTGTTGTTTGTGTGTTTTTTGTGTTGTGTGTATGTGTGTTTTGTGTGTGTGTGTGTGTGTGTTTTATGTGTGTGTGTGTGTTTTGTGTGCGTGTGTGTGTATGTGTGTATGTGTGTGTGTTTCTGTATGTGTGTTTTGTGTGCGTGTGTGTTGTATTACCCTCTGCTGTTTTACAGTGTGACTAGTTTCATGTTGTGTACAGTAGTTGTGTAGGTGACTGTAGTAAACTCGGGTGTAGGTGACTGTAGTAAACTCGGGTGTAGGTGACTGTAGTAAACTCGGGTGTAGGTGACTGTAGTAAACTCGGGTGTAGGTGACTGTAGTAAACTCAGGTGTAGGTGACTGTAGTAAACTCTGGTGTAGGTGACTGTAGTAAACTCAGGTGTAGGTGACTGTAGTAAACGCAGGTGTAGGTGACTGTAGTAAACGCAGGTGTAGGTGACTGTAGTAAACGCAGGTGTAGGTGACTGTAGTAAACTCAGGTGTAGGTGACTGTAGTAAACTCGGGTGTAGGTGACTGTAGTAAACTCGGGTGTAGGTGACTGTAGTAAACTCGGGTGTAGGTGACTGTAGTAAACGCAGGTGTAGGTGACTGTAGTAAACTCGGGTGTAGGTGACTGTAGTAAACTCGGGTGTAGGTGACTGTAGTAAACTCGGGTGTAGGTGACTGTAGTAAACTCGGGTGTAGGTGACTGTAGTAAACTCGGGTGTAGGTGACTGTAGTAAACTCGGGTGTAGGTGACTGTAGTAAACTCGGGTGTAGGTGACTGTAGTAAACTCGGGTGTAGGTGACTGTAGTAAACTCGGGTGTAGGTGACTGTAGTAAACTCGGGTGTAGGTGACTGTAGTAAACTCGGGTGTAGGTGACTGTAGTAAACTCGGGTGTAGGTGACTGTAGTAAACTCGGGTGTAGGTGACTGTAGTAAACTCGGGTGTAGGTCAGATGTGAGGTGTGAAGTCAGACCTTGCAGCCGATGGCGAGTAAAACGTGCAGCGTGACGACGGCACACAGGACAGTGAGGACGACTCGCGGCCTGTCGGCTCTCATCACCGGCCAGAACGTCAGCACCAGAACCGAGCCGGACAAACACAGAGCAACCAGGATGGAGATCCAGCGTAGAGCCTCACTCGGTATCACCCAGAGCACCTACACACACACACACACACACACACACACACACACACACACACACACACACACACCATACACACACACACCATACACACACACACACACCATACACACACACACACACACACACACACACACACACACACCATACACACACACACACACACACACACACACCATACACACACACACACACACACACACACACACACACACCATACACACACACACCATACACACACACACCATACACACACACACCATACACACACACACACCATACACACACCATACACACACACACACACATCATACACACACACACACACCATACACACACACACACACACACACACCATACACACACACACACACACACACATCACACACCACACACACATCACACACCACACACACACACACACACATCACACACCACACACACACACACACACACACACACACACACACACACACACAGAATTAAAAGAGGATTATTTATACTATTATTTTGATGACATTATTTATGATATTTATTATTATGATATTATTTATTGTCTCCAGCTTGATCATTAGAGATAAATGTCAGAAACAAACAGTAACTTAACTGTAAACTGTAAATAGATTTATTTTTATTCTGTTTCTACTTTTCTGTAAAGCTGCTGTGAGACGATGTGAAATGTTAGAAGCTCCATACAAATATACTGACTTGAATACAGAGATCATTTACTGTCAACTGACTCCGAAAAGTAAAGAAGATAAAACAATGTTAATGATCATTTGTAGATAAATTTATAGTATTAGATTAATCGCACAGATAGATTCTTATGTTATTATAGAATTATAAAATAAATGAAATAGTAAATGATCCCATTACAATAAATGTCATATAAATGAAGATAATAATAATAATAATAATAATAATAATAATAATAATAATAATGAATTAATAATAATAGTAGTAGTAATAATAATAATAATTATGATGATGATTATTATTATTATTATTATTATTATTATTATTATAGTGTTGATTCCTCACCACAGCAGGAATGTAGACAGAGAGCGAGTATCCATACACACACACGATCTCCAGGAAGGAGTAGGACATCATACTGGAGATCTTTCTGCTCCTCCATGATAAAAAGCCCCACAGCATCATAGGAACCAGCCAGGCGTAGCTGTAGATCGCTGTAGCAGCCATCGTTACTGACAATACACACACACAACATGAATCACCATCATCATCATCATCGATCACCATCCTCCTCCTCCTCATGGTCCTGACTCTCACCTTTCCTGAACTCGGGGACGTATTTGTAGCTCGGCTGTCCGTGGTGGACCAGGAAGCTGGACAGGTTCCCGCTCACACCGATGGCAAACACCAGTGTGGCGCAGATCCAGAACGGACCTACAGAAGAACCACAAGATCACGTTAACATCGCTGCTCTCACCTTCATCTGACTGCTAGACCATAAAGCCAAAAGTATGTGCACCCCTGAGCTTCTTCACCAAACTGATAACACAATGTCTGAACAGCACAGTGGATGAGCTAAAGCACTACAGGTTATCAACACTGGAAGAGAGACAGACAGACAGATAGACAGACAGTTAGACAGACCGTAGAGGTCAGGGTTGTTCCTGAGGTGAAGGCGAACAAAGTTTTTTCCTCGCCATGGCAGCACAGAGCTGATAATTCTGCTCAACACCTAGAAACAAACAAACCATCAAATAAGTGTAAATACACTCGGAGTGTGTGTGTGTGTGTGTGTGTGTGTGTGTGTGTGTTGATGGAGCTGAACAGGTTCTTCATACAGACATTACAGACAGACAGACAGTAGAGAGAGTGATGGGCAGACAGACAACTAGACATATGATTGTATAAGTAGACAGACAGACAAACAGGTAGGTAGGCTGACATACAGACAGACAGACAAACTTCAGACAGCGTTTGGAGTAAAGTGACTCTGCAGACCGACCGTTTCCTACCTGGGACGTGTCCACGTTAAAAAAAGCCTGATAAAACTCCAGAGTCCAGAAAGCAGCACTTTTCTTTTCACCGCTGAGAAGCTGTAAGAAGATCAGAGTGTGAGGGAGAAACATGTGTGAGGACACCTTGGTGTTTATTCCTGCACTATGAGCTCCTGACCTGGGTCTGATCATCACCCTCTGGCAGCTCATCCTCCTCTGATGCCGTCCCTCGCCGCTGGGTGGGAGGTTTACCGAAGCCCTCGTCCTCCATCCTGACCGACGTGCTTCCATCACCTCCACCATCATCATCAAAGTCTACAAGCAGGAAGAATCAGCACTGACGATCAGACGCAGATGATTCATCACCTTCACTTAGGCTGAGTTTGTTAGTGTCTGATACAAACATTTAGTTATTAGTGTGAACCAAAGGTGGTACAGTAGTAAGTCACACATGTGCAAGTCACAAGTCATTAATGTCAAGTCAAAGTCAAGTCGAGTCTTTTTTAAATATTTGTCAAGCGAGTCTCAAGTCTCAAATTTGCAACTTAAGTCTGACTCGAGTCAAGTCATATCATGACTCGAGTCCCCCATCTCTGGTGTGAACGCATTAGAATCTGTTAGAGCAGAGAACAGATGAGGAAAAAGTCAAAGAGCTGAACAGAAAACAACAACATAAACAAAACACTAAAGCGCCGCTGCATCACTGTGTTTAATTCTCCACGGCAGCAGGTAGCCGAACGGCATTGTGGGTAATGTAGGAAACTGTTAAGCTAAGTAAAAACAGACCAATGAAAGAAGTTTAAACTGGAAAAAGTAAATGTCAGACTCATCAGAAATCACCTGCTCATTGTGAAGATTGTTTACTAAAAGGTCTGAATGGAGACACAAACTAACCTGTAAACTGCAGATGAATGTCTGCTTTGTCCATCTTCTGTGTCTGATTGTTATTATTATGGTCTGTTTGTAACCTAACAAAGAAATCGTATAAGAATCGTTTATTTTGGTGAATAATTGTGTTAGAAGACAAAATACACATCATATGATATCATATAAACACCATGAAAGTGTAATAAGATGTTTATAAACACAAGTGATGACGTATAACACACTATTATTATTATTATTATTATTATCATTACCATTATTATTATTATCATTATTATTCTTATTAATATTAATATTTACCTCCGCTCTAAAGTCCTCACCTTAAACTTATAATGTTTAAAATCTTTATATAAATAAAAAAAACCTCCTACATATCAACAAAAGCCGGAACTTACTTCCGCAATCCGATGACGTCACACGGATACAGGAAGTAGACGCTCCAGAATGGATCGGTGTTTATAAGTGGACGCTGACTTATATATAGTAATATATAAACCGTGGTAGTGATTTTACACCGTGCGCGTTATCTGAGACATGTATATTTTAAAGTACGCTTAAGAAAAAAAATCGCTGCATTAGGTTTTTCTCCATGTGTAGTTGTTTTTTTAAAGAAAAACTACATTACCCAGAATCCACCTCGTTCGAACGCGTGTCCTAGATTCGCGGACCTGCACGTTCATAAGCTGTGTTCGTTTGTTATGATAATATAACCGAACGTAGCTGTTTTTGTAATAAGTTGTTGATCTGTTGTTATGGAAACGGGTTCGTTAATGTAACGCGCTTTTTGTCGGAAGCTTTTCTGCTCTGCTAGTTTCGGACATTTAACGTTAAATGTTTTCCCTCGAATGTCTTTCGGATGTACGGAGTGTTGCAGTAAATACGGTTACCTTGAAACAACCGCGACAAACACTTTGGTTCCGCGCATGCGTTTGATTTGCGAAACGATCAAAATGTTAAAAGTTTGTCATTTAGTTCGTTTTGTTTAAAGTAATTTATTTAGACAAACAAAAGAAAGAAACTTGTAGCGTATAAGAGAGTACAGTTTTTTTTTTAAATTGGACTATTTGTATTTTCCCATAAGACTCCCATAAGAGTTAATATTAAGTGTTTTTTTAAAGCATTAAAATAGAATTGTTTTAAAATTAAAATGTATTCCAGCGGATCAAATGAATGTGAATGTGGAGACGTGTTTGTTCGGGAAAAAGGAGAACTGCGCCGAGTAAAGCCCACAGGAAACGTGCCTCACAACCCCGGACTTAAATCATCGTATGAATTATTCCATAAAGATTTTTCAGTCAGAATCTGTATGGACAGTTTCCTAGCGAACGAATGTAGAAAAAGAAACGATCACTTCATCTTCACCTACAACGGTGAAGGGAGTCTGCGCTACACGGTGAAATCGCTGCTCGATATATCGCTCCTGTACATCGCCGATAACATCGAACATGTCGAGTCCCTGATCGGTTTCCCCGAGCAAATGGCAGACAAGTTGTTCACAGCAGCTGAGGAGAAACAGAAATTTACAGAGCCGTCTACCTCTGCGAGGGGGTTACAGGTCTTCAGCCAGGCCTATGGAGAACTTGTGTTAAAGTCGCTGTGTTTGAGAGAGAGGTGAGAACAAACAAACGCACAGAACCAAGCTTGTGACATTAAGTTCATGTTGTTCATCCAGGCTTCGTCGTCATGCTTTCAGGTGTCTCTTACTGTCTGAAAGGATGGAAGAGATTCAAGTATTTCATTGTTTAGAGACTCTGGATCTCCACGGATGCAGGTTAGGTGACAGTCATGACTTTTTCAGTCACCTGGCATCACAGGCTTGTTCCAGGTGTGTGAGAAAAATAAACCTGTACATTTGAATAAGAATCGTCATTTATTTATGTTAAAAATTAACTCCTGTGTTTGTGTATTTTTTTCTGACTGAAGGCTTGTAACATTGTTCTTGGGAGCAAACTGTCTGTCAGATAAAGGGCTGCAGAGACTGACGGCGCCGATCAGAGTGATGAAAAGAGGCCTGGAGAACCTGCAACAGCTGGACCTGTCAGGTACGTTCAGGTTCACACAGCTGGAGTTCATCAGTGACACACTAACCATGATGTACAGGACACATCATATATACTCTCACACATATATACTCTGATGTACAGCTGGACGTGTTCACATGTGCTGGAGACATCTGTGAGGGGAAAAAAACATTTTGTGCCAAAAGTAAAGAAGGAAACTGGACAGTTCTTTCTAATAAAATGTTATTTCCTGGCAGAGAATTGTGTTAGTAAGGAGGTTTGAAAAAAGGAGAGAAATCGGACCGTTAAACATGACTAAGGAGACAGAAAAGACACTCACACACACACACACACACACACACACACACAGGGAGAATATATACATATATTATGTTTATATGGTTTTTGTTTGTTTGTTTTAAATGATCATTAAATGATCACGGGATATAAACTGAACATCACACAGCACAAATCTGTTCTCAGAAACAATCCAAAGACCAGTCAGTAAGTGCAGCGATCGAACACCACTGCAGTGGGAAATATATAAACATTTAAAAGCAGTTATTTTCACCATCAGATAATCCAGTGACGGAGAAAGGACTCGGATATTTAACATGTTTCCACAAACTGTGTGAGCTGAACATCTCAGACACGAATGTCCAGGTGACTGACACACACACACACACACTCACACACAAACACTCACATACATACATACATACATACACACACACACACACACACAAATACACACAAAAAGCAAAATTCAAATAAAATGACAATAAATAAACAAATAAATAAATGTGCCAATCCACAGGTCAAGATAATTTCAAGCTGGAAATCCACTTTCAAAATCGTTATGAAATAAACAGATGTGCTAATAATCATACCATCATCTCTTTTTTTTGTTTATAAGTTGATTTATTTCTATAACAGCAGCTCAAATCTTTTTTTTTCTTTTCATAAAAAAAAAATCATCATCTCTGAGGAAGACGATGATGAGGATGATGAGTCCAGTGCATCTCTCTTCAGAAGTTCATTGTTTAATTGTGCAGCTGATTTAAATACTGTATAAAGTCACATGACCTGGTGGAGTTTCTTTATGCTGCTACACCTTCATTTCAATCACACGGTCGTTTGTTCTGAAATCTCACCTTCAGTCACTCTTCTGTTTCAGCTGGACTCCAGACTGAAGAGTTTCTTCAGGAATAAGATGTCGATGGTCTTCTCAGCATCAGCGCTGCAGACGTTCACACACTCGGAGTGTAGGACCGAGGGCTGGGCAGAGCAGGTAATGTCAAGGACGCTTCACTTACCCTTAAATATACGATAAGGAACGAAGGTCTTCTGCTTTTACACCAAATCTATTACTACGTTCTGTCTGAGCCTTACCGTGTCACTGTGTCTTATTATTTTAAACCACGTTGCAAATCTAGCTCAACTTTTGTTTACACAAAAAGTATAAACCTGGCAACCCAGATTTATCAGGACATCTATAATGATGGTGTTAGTTATATTAAGCTCCGCCCACATGTCCTGAGTGACAGCTGAGACAGAAGTGTAAACTAATTCCGCACGAGTACACCACCAGTAACAGAGTAGAGGATCATGGGTAATGTCACAAAATCAAACTCTTCTTTGAGACGTTTCTCTCTCTCTCTCTCACACACACACACACACACACACACACACACACACACACACACACACACACAGAGCTTTGTTAACATTGTGTTACTAAAGTCACTAAAACATTGGTCTCTTTATGACCTGAGTCTCTTCACTTCCATCAGCAGCCTTGAAAACATGTTTGTTGTGTTTTTTCTCTCAGGTAATAAATCAGTGGGAAACCAAAGCTGCAGAATTACCAAAGAAAACCCTGAAGCCAAGAACCAACGCACTCCACTTCTGTAAGTCCGGTCTCACTGCTTCATTTAGTAACTGATGGTTTTTTTACTCACTGATCTAAAAATATAAAGTCTATGTTCAAATGTCAAACTGCAAGAATCCTGTCTCTCTCTGTCTGTCTGCATCTCTCTCTATCTGTCTCTCTCTCTCTCTCGGTCTCTCTCTCTCTCTCTCTCTCTCTCTCTTTCTCTGTCTCAGTTTTTTATTGGCATGAAGGTAAAATCACAGTTTGTGCATTTATACATAATCATTTCGAGATTATTGAACAACAACAATGAGGGAGAAAAAAGCATAACAAGTAAACAAACAAAACTCACAGATAAGTGTTGGAATGTGTTCTGTATGTTTTATGTTCATGGTGTGTGTGTGTGTGTGTGTGTCAGTTTCTGGCACGTAGGTGTTGATTAGTTTAGTTGTAACGCCATGGAAATGACACATTAATATATAAACTGTATTTTTTACGTGTCCTTGAATAAAATGTATTTAAATATAATTAGCAAATAGCTGTAATGGAAGAGGAATAAACGCTCAGTGACATGATGACGTACTGTAGTTAGTGTGTGTGTGTGTGTGTGTGTGTGTGTGTGTGCTTGATACAGTAAGTGTAAAAGTATCATCATGATTGTTGTGATTTGTTTCTTTCACCAGATGGAAGAGAGAAGTTTGTGCGAGAAAACGTCCACTCTGTGTGTAACGATGCTCGACCTGAGGAGAAGACCAGCATCATCCACTTTCATAAACTGGACCCTCACTCTCTATCTGAATGTGTCACAGACTCACACACACACCTGAACACACACTGTGGGAAGAAGAGGAAGTTCTCCAAGGAACAGGAGGAACATGTGAACTCGCACTCAGCAGCCAAGCGCTCGGCTTCTCTGTGTCCGTTATCAGCTGAGGACTTGGAGCTTCTCAGTAGATACTGACCAGCAGCTTGTACACACACACACACACACACAATTGGGTGTGTGTGAAACAGGATGAGTTTTATAACTGTAATAAATAAAGGTTATAACTATAATAAATGTTTGAGGTTCTGATTAGATCCTGTCTGAGGTGATGTTCGTGATGCTTCCTTCTTCTTCCCCAAGTTCTCGTGGCTCTGAACACCACTTTAACCCTGAGCAGTAGAAGGTTTCACACATGTGATGTAGGAAAGGGTTAGCACACCTCTTTACCCCAGGTTATGAAGCTCTGTTATCCTTTAAGCTCCAGTGGAACCATGACCTTAACATTACAGAGCAGCTCTGCTGAAAGTATTACATCTTAATGTCATGTTTAGTGCTGAACGTCTTCTTACTAAATTCATACTGCAAAGAATTCAGCTTCTGTGTCCGGACGGCACTAACTTACTGATGTCCGACTTCAACATGCCCGCCGAATAAACCGAAGCTCTCAGGATCTGTAGGAGGCTTCTGAGGAACACGACCACACAGTGATCAGCTCCTACATCCACACTTTTTGGCTCAGGACTTAAATGATAGATAAAAAGTTTGTTGTGAATAAAATTGGAGATGTTGCATCCAGTGAACACTGTTAGCAAGTAGTAAAGCCAAAGATCCAGATGTTTTTACAACCTTCATAAAAAACAGACATGAAATTTCACTTGACTCTAAACATCATGACAGCAAGTCCATATTTATTTTAAAAAGATTATATTCAGATCATTTTTGAAGCTGAGAAGGTTGATGATCCTTTCCATCAGAACTCCCACTCCATCCCTCTACCATCGGGGCAGCCTGCCAGGTATTAGGCTCTGCTCAATTATTTGGCCATCAAAAAAGGTCTGTCCCTGAAAGGGTACTCCTGGTGGTACTGCTCACTGGTGTTAGAAAAAGCGGACAGACCATCAAACAAGCCTAAGTTGCTTAGAGTCCTGCAGGACCAGGCCTAACCCAAAGGTTCCGGAGAAGCCCAACCTCCCAGAAGAGCTGGAATGGAGCCTGGGCAGGTCTAAGGTGGACCAGGACCTTCTGACCAGATTTCCCCAGTAAAGAGGTGATCAGTTCTCACAATCCAAAACAGACCTTAATGATCTTAGGCTTCATGCTGACACTGATGCATCAAAACTCAAAACAAGGGAATGGCAAACGTCCCCAGATTAAGAAGACCAAAAAACAGATACTGGGCCTGACAGTATATTATTACAGCTTAATGTAACTATTAGGCTCATAAGCCCATAATGACCTCATGATTCTCTCTAATGGATGCAGATGTAGTGCCAGCGGATTTTGGGATTGTTTGAGCGTCTCTCTTTGGAAGACCCCTGCTTCATGTCCCAGGCGTTTCTCTCCCTTATTGCTAGCAGACAGGCATGTTGTCTCGAGGATCTGTACTGTACATCAGCCCAAAGTAATCTTCTTGATAGATTTGTTGATGCCTGATGTTGGTTCCCCTTTGCTGTTCTAACAGCCTCTGCTGGAAGGTTTTCCACTAAATTCATCCCAAAGGCCATATGGGCTAATTAAACAGTGCTTTACTGAATCGTCTCCGTGGAAAAGCCTGTGAGGGAAAAGTTTAAAAGGAGAAGTTCTGACCTTCTGTGTAGGTGACTACAGGTTGTTTATGACTAGAGATTGTTTGTGTGAACTGATAGAGGGACAGAAAGTGCTGGAGACGAGGTGGCTTAGTCAGACCTTGGTAAGGTTGTGCTGACAATGTTTTTTTGTTTTTTTTTTGCTTTGTCTTTGTGTTCTTATAAAAACTCATGCCTCTTTTCCACCGGAAAGAACCGGGTGCTGGTTCAGAGCTAGCGCTAGTTCTGGTTCAAAGTTGGTTCCACTGGTGAACCTTCTAAGAACCGGTTTGCCTTTCCACTGGCTAGAGAGCATCACAGCGCCGAGTGTGACGTCACTGTATACGTGTCACGTGTCCCAGCGACGTTAGTGCAGCAGCAGCAGCAAACACAAACACAACAACAATGTGTAGCTCCGTGTAATCTGTATAAACGGAGGTTGTAATCGATAAAGTACATAACGTTATTTTATCGCTAACACAGAAAAAAAATTAGCCTTAGCATGTAGCTACCTACATAATGTGTGCTGATAATGTATCATATCGCGGTAAAGTAAAAATTTATTAAACATTAGTATACTTAAGGTACATTATCAAAGGCGCTAACAGTAGCCCCGCCCACAGCCCCGAACACAAGCGGTTCTTAAGTCGAGACCAGCAACGTTTTGGTGCTACTTAAGAACCGGTTCGGAGCCGGTGCTTTGGCGGTCGAAACAGAAAGAACTGGTTCTAAATTATGCTCTGGCTCCGAACCAGCACTCGAACTGCCTCGGTGGAAAAGGGGCATCAGTGTACCGGATGATTGGAGCACTTCCTCTGAGAGAACGTTGGGTCCACCTGCCTGTGCTTTATTCTTTAAAGTACCACAACAGACCCAAAGTGCACACCAACTGGAACCGACTCTCCTTTATTTAACACACCCAGACATCCAAATTTCTAGACCAGGTGGAAAGGTTTCTCTTAACTCTGACAGTGAGTATCTCTGGTATGCAGTAAAGTAAATCGTATTTAACAATAAAGACTTGGGGATGAATAAAATCAGCAGGTGATGGAGCTGACATTGTTTCCTAATTCCAACACAGTCTACTCTAGTTTAATTTATACTACTGGCCCCCTTTTTTTGCTAACACATATTATTGATTGTTACCCAAGCAGCTAGCTAGCTAGCCAAGTTTGGTTTAACTCACCTGGATTTTTAAACTAGAACTAAAACATAAAGCAGTTTATAGATTTTATCGATTGTATCACTGTTTTTGTTCAGTGAAATGATGTACAATATTTTTGTGCATAAACAAGCAGCGTTAGCTGTGAATACTGGTATCTTTCCCAACGGTGCATCGCCGCCATCTACTGGAGTGAGGAGCAAACAAAACCAACTAAAACAAACAATTATTATTACACCTCTAAATCTACATTATGGACTACTATTAAATATTCATTTCCATAAGCTTTTCTTACTGTGTTTAAATCTGTTTTGTCTTTCATTTTTGGGGTGTTTCTGATCGTTGACACATTCGAACTTCGGCACAAGACATAAATGTCACTCCTGAATCATTTATTTCATTTATTCAAGAATATCTTCTCACTTTTTATTTTTTCTCACTCACTACCAAAGCACCTGCTTGTAAACCATATTTTACCAGCTGGAAAGTGCAAGTAGAAAGAGAGCTGCGTCTGAATCGCTAATAATGCTACGTCACACATGATTGAACTGTAAAGACAATCTCATTCTGCTGCTCAATGTTAAATCCAATAAAACAAATTTATAAAATAATTTGTCAGCTGGCAAAGATGCTGTTCCAGACCTGTGAGCTGGCAGCTGAACAGATTAAGCAGGATTTTCTCCAGCCCTAGGGCTCCAACAGGGCTCATGTGAACCCTAACCCTAAACCCTAGGGCTCCAACAGGGCTCACGTGAACCCTAACCCTAAACCCTAGGGCTCCAACAGGGCTCACGTGAACCCTAACCCTAAACCCTAGGGCTCCAACAGGGCTCACATGAACTCTAATCCTAGGGCTCCAACAGGGCTCATGTGAACCCTAACCCTAAACCCTAGGGCTCCAATAGGGCTCACGTGAACCCTAACCCTAAACCCCAGGGCTCCAACAGGGCTCACATGAACCCTAACCCTAAACCTCAGGGCTCCAACAGGGCTCACATGAACCCTAATCCTAGGGCTCCAACAGGGCTCATGTGAACCCTAACCCTAAACCCCAGGGCTGCAACAGGGCTCATGTGAACCCTAACCCTAAACCCCAGGGCTCCAACAGGGCTCATGTGAACCCTAACCCTAAATCCCAGGGCTAGTATCTACTCAACTTTTAGATATTCAATTAAACATCACTGTGAAATTAAAGAATGAAAAATGATGAGAAATAAATGCTGGAACAAAAACATTGGTGCAGTGCTTCAGTTACAGAAACGCTGAGGGGGAAATAAGACACTTTCACATTTTTCACATAGAAGTTATTCATACAAGAACAATGGCTTGTACATTATTTAAAAAACGTGTAAACACAGAGGAATGGAGAAGAGAAACAATGAAAATACTAACTGTCAGTCCTGCAATAATCCAGAAGTGTGTTGAATCATCTTTGAACCATGTTCTCAGTATCATCTCACCATGCTACTGATTTATCCAGCCTGAGTCAACACATCTGACACAACGGTTCCTGCTCATGCCTGAGAGAACCAAAGGATTCAGATTCTTTCTTTCCAGTTTCCCCTCAAACACACACAAACTAGTCCCAGGATTCGAAAGGGAAAAGGAAGAAGAACAAGTACTGATAATTAACCTTACATCAAGCAGATAAACTGTATGACCAACAAGTATGTGTACCTCTGACCATCAAACCCACATGTGCATGCTGAACGTCTCAATCCACATCGTTTGCTGTTACAATCAGTGCTATTCTTATCTTCTCTTATGGAATATTTTTCCACTAGATGTTGGATTATGGCTGTGTGGATTAGTGTTCATGTGATCGACTCTGATTTTGAGATGTTTAGGAGACTTCGGTTCCAGTTCATCCCAAAGGTGTTATGTCAGAGTCAGTGGTCTGTGTAGGACACTCGAGATCTTCACTCCAACATTCACCTCCACACCGTGTCTTCATGGAGCTGCTTTGTGCGAAGGGACATTGTCATGATGGAGCAGAGTTTCGGCTCTGAGATCAGGTGAAGTGAAGCTGTAACACTACATGCACAGGGACGTTCTGTACAACTGTGCGCTCTGGACTTTGTGGAAACTGTTTGGGGAAGAAGATCATATGGGTGTGATGGTCAGGGGGCACATACTTTTAGCCCTATAGTGTAGCTTTCCTATGGCGCACAAGGTGAAAAGACTATACTACTATGTGATTGTATGGTCTCAGCATGCACATAAACAGATATCCAGGTGATTTTTTTAAATCTCAGAAACATTGCTAAAAAGTTGCTGCAGCAGTTAGAAAGTGCTAGAAAGTTTGACTACATCAGCAATACACACAGTACCCACACTACACTGACTCCCTGTAAAAGTTCACACCGATTTATTAAATACTGCACACTAGCTAAGGAAGATTTTGGTCTTATTATAATCCACAATGTCTGCTAGAACAAAAAGGTACAGGTTCTTTATCAGTACTTATAATACCAAAGCTTACAGCATGGGGAGGTGCTACAAAGCCCTGTCAGATATGGAAAACACTTCTAATGAGTGTTTGTGTTAACTCAGGCATTGTTGCGTTGTTGTTCTCTTGAGTAAAGGTGAAACTCTGGGAGTTATATTGTAAACTGGGATAGTTTGATGTTGTTTGCCTAAACAGATGATCAGTCAGACTTCTTGGCATTTTAATATTATTATATGTATAACTTTTGTTTTAGAAAATGAATCGTTTGTGTAAAATCCATAAGGACCGCTGAGCCTCTCAAGGCTTTTCTCTGGCAACCAGGCCAAGTGTTTGTAACCTCAGTTTTCATGCTTAAGGCGACACTAGGCTTTAAACCTATTCTACTTACCCAAAGGTCTTGCTGGCTCTGGGAGTCACATAATATACCCTTTTTCCATCAAAAAGTACTGGTTGAGTGCTGGTTCAGAGCTCGAGAAAGTACATTATTATTTATTTTATCATTAACACGGAAAAAAGTTAGCCTTAGCACGTAGCTACCTACTATCATGTGTGCTGATAATGTATCATATCGCGGTAAAGTAAAAGTGTATTAAACATTAGTATACTTAAGGTACATTATCAAATGCACTAACAGTAGCCCCGCCCCCATGCGCTAACAGTAGCCCCGCCCACAGCCCCCGACGCTAGTGGTTCTTAAGTCTAGACCAGCAAAGTTTTGGTGCTACTTAAGAACCACTTTTCCTGGTTCAGGGCCGGTGCTTTGGCTGTCGAAAAAGAAAGAACTGGTTCTAAATTAGGCTCCGAACCTGCACTCAAACTGCCTCGGTGGAAAAGGGGCAATACTGAACTGTAAATAAACCGTTTGATTTGTTTGAACGTTAAGGATTTGTGTAAAGGTTGTCCCACACTATGAGGTGTAGTAGGTTTTATCTTTTGTGTGGATTTGCTGGTGTTTTTGAAGAGTACTGAGTTGAGTAAAACTTTTCCCACACTGTATGCATAGATAGGGTTTCTCTCCTGTGTGGATGAGCTGGTGTCTCTGTAGCGTACTCAGGTGGGTAAAACTCTTCCCGCACTGCGAGCAGAGATACGGCTTCTCTCCGGTGTGAATGCGCTGGTGTCTCTGTAGCGTACTCAGGTGAGTAAAACTCTTCCCGCACTGCGAGCACTGAAAGGGCTTCTCTCCCGTGTGGACACGCTGGTGGAATCGGAGATTAACCTGTTGCGTGAAACACTTTCCACACTCCGAGCAGTGATACAGCTTCTCCCCCGTGTGAACCCGCTGGTGTCTTTGGAGAGTGCTGAGGCGTGTAAAACTCTTCCCGCACTGTGTGCAGTGACACGGTTTCTCTCCCGTGTGAAGACGCTGGTGAAGCTGGAGATTAACCTGCTGTGTAAAACTCTTGCCGCACTCTGAGCACTGAAACGGTTTCTCTCCCGTGTGGACGAGCTGGTGTCTTTGGAGAGTACTGAGCCGGGTAAAACTCTTCTCACACTGTGAGCAGCAAAATGGCTTCTCTCCTGTGTGAATGCGCTGGTGAAGTTGGAAACTTGTCTGTTGCGTGAAACTCCTTCCGCACTCTATGCAGTGGTACGGCTTCTCCCCGGTGTGAATGCGCTTGTGTAGCTGGAGGTTACCTGGTCGGGTAAAACTCTTCCCGCACTCCGAGCACTGATACGGCTTCTCCCCCGTGTGCATGTGCTGGTGTAACTGGAAATGATTTTGTCGGGTAAAATCCTTTCCACACTGCGAGCAGTGATACAGTTTCTCTCCTGTGTGAATGCGCTGATGTATCTGGAGATTAATGGGTCTTGTGAAACTCTTCCCGCACTCCGAGCAGTGATAAGGCCTTTCTCGTGTATGGACTTGCTGGTGTTGTAGGAGATAACTCGGGTTAGTAAAACTCTTCCCACAGTCGGAGCAGTGATGGATTTCTTTCTGCGTTTGTCCGTTTTTAGCCAGGACGTTTCCAGGGGACATTTGCTGACTGCTGGAACTGTTTGAAGACGTCTGATTGTTATGTTTAATCGCTCCACATTTCAGGAGTCTCACATATTCTTCGTTATGGCATCGTTTGATGTGTTTGTGGAGGTAGATTTGGGACGTGTAGGAAAACGAACACGATGAACAGGAGAATACTTGCAAGGGAAAGCTCTTCATTTCTGGGGAAGGAAATTAAAACAGAACTTAAAATTGAACAGACATATAGCTGTGAGAAACAGTAATAAATAAAACCTGCAAACTTTATTAAATAGCAAAAGCTCCAACTCTAGGGCCAGTTAAAGGAGACCTGCCCATGCAAAGGAGCGGCTGCTCATGGAGAAATAATTTGGAATCATCATCGATGCAAAAGTACACAGAACACAGAACACCTTTCTGAACGATAAAAGCAGCAACCCTGGACTCCACTGTGTTGACACCACTGGCAGACTCCAGTAAAGAAAGGCATGCACAGTGATGATAACATTGATTGATTTGGGGGGAATTCGTGGCCTAATGGTTAGAGAGTTTGACTCCTAACCCTAAGGTTGTGGGTTCGAGTCTCGGGCCGGCCACAACCGAGGTGTCCTTGTTCTGCTTATTTACATGTATTTGTGACATATAGTAATGACCACCCTCAGCATATGCATGAGAATAGTAAGGTCATGGACTTAAAATCCCACTCACCGTTGCTGTTTGTTGATTTTTTGTTCCACAGGTAGTCAAATGTAACACCGAGATGTTTGGCGTATTCTTCTTCGTACCACACCAAAAGCTCCTGCCCTGGTTTGATGGCTTGACAACAACGATACAGAATCCCTCCTTGATACTGGAACGCCATGAGATTCTTCTCCTCGCTGTTACGAGCACAATTCACATACCTATTATAGAAGATACAGTACAAGTGACAAAGACAAAAGAGAGAGAGAGAGAGAGAGAGAGAGAGAGAGAGAGAGAGAGAGAGAGAGAGAGAGAGAGAAATAGAAGGGGACAAATCTTTCAGACACTGGGGACGATATATTTCTACCAAGACTGATAATTAGACACAAGACCCAACAAGTGGCAGAAATAAACAATAGGTTCTTCACCTCATCCAGTTAGCATGTGTCTCTCTCTTGGCACTGATGTATTCCTCACACTGCATGTTCTTGTAGAGCTTAAACAAATGTTTGTACACGTTATTTATTTAGATAAATATGATACTATTTTTTTTTACTGTTGTTTTTGGTGGCAGAATCATAGCTTTACATTCGTTCATCTCCATCTGTGCTGAAATAATGTACAGAATCAAAAATAAGACTCTTTCTCTAACCCTTTTCATATTATAATCTGGTTATAACTAGATATAAGAAAGAATTATGCCACAAAACTAACTCACCACCCAAGAGAACACACTGTTCATGGCTTCCTCTCTGTCTACCAGGTCTCCCTCGTAGGGCCCAAAGTGCGCACCAACTGGAAGAGTGTCTCCCTTATTAAACACTCCCAGGCCCGAGTCAGAAATACTAGACTTCAGAATCTCTAGACTGAGAGGAAGGGTTTGTTTGGCTCGGTCAGCGACCCCCAGTGGGACGAGCGTATCCCGGATGAAGAGAGCCGGGCCGTGAACCTCACACTCGCTGATGAAGAAAGATCTGCAATCCTCACAGTCTGGAAGGAGATGATACAGAGTAAGAAACTGTAATAATATTGCTAATATTTGACATTGCAAAACCTGCCAAATAGTTGCTTTTTTTCTTTATTTTTAGGCTTCTAAAAGTATAATTATTGGGTCTTTTTACACCCGGTCACTTCATGTGTTGTCTCTGATCCGATAGGTATCTGATTTGTTAAAACTGTTCCATTTACATCAGGCCACATAAACGCGTCTCGGCGAATCGGATACCCGCCCAAAATGCTAATATATTTGCCCTCATTTCCAGGGTAACTGTAACAGAACACACTTTGGTGTCTGCGGTTTTCAGAACGCGATCAAAAAGAAGACGTAAAAACTGGTTACGACGTTTATGCTACAAAAAACAGCGTTTACAGTTTGCTGCGTTTTCGCTGGCGGCAGCAGCGCGTTTTAAGACCCGACGAGACGCCTGGGTGAAAGATCACCTGCGAGTGACGTAGTTCCGTTTGGGAGGAGTACAGCGCTGACGTATGTGGCTTGAACAACCACATTCATTTACACCTGTCCAGTTTCATCTGAAACGTGTCCCAGACCACCTCCTGAAGGGGTTTGTACCATCGGGTTTTTATCCGTCTCCAAAACGTTTCGGAGGGCATTTAGACCTGGTCTTTTTACCGTCGGGTAGATATCTGATCACAGAAAACACAGGAAGTGACCAGGTGTAAAAAGCCGCATTAAAGGCACTTTCCCATGATGTCATCACAGTTTATATTATCAACACATGGCCAGTGTGGGTGCGGGTTTTCATTCTAATCGAGCAGAATTCACACCTGTTTAATTGGCTGATCTTAGCTTTCAGGTGTTTTTAGTCTATCGGTGGTGGCTTCCGCTTGGTTGGATGAAGTCCTGCACCCAATCTGGCCCTTTCTGGATAAGACACTCCTGGCCTGTACAGTAATGTGCATCATGAACTGAGTTGGCCACAGAAATGGTCTTTAAGTTTTCCTTTTTGTTTTGATATCACATTCTACTGTATGTGAACCTGCTATAGGCTAAAAAGGGTGATGGGCAGGACTATGGCTGACTATCATTCTTCGTGAATTTAGCTTGGATTGAAATGTTACTCTCACTCAAATCCCACTCTGATCTGATCTCGAGAGAGTTTTAAGTGACGTGACGTACGGCTAAGTACGGTGACCCAGACTCAGAATTCATTCTTTGCATTTAACCCATTCAAATTGCACACACACTGCAGTGAATACACACACACCGTGAACACACACCTCGAGCAGCGGGCAGCCATTTACTGTATGCTGTGGCACCCGGGGAGCAGTTGGGGGGTTCGGTGCCTTGGCACCTCAGTCGTGGTATTGCCGGCCTGAGACTCGAACACACAACCTTAGGCTTAGGAGTCAGACTCTGTAACCATTAGGCCACGACTTCCCCAAAAAAGAGTTTTCTCACGATCCCAAATTGCAGTGATTGCCATGTTGACAGCACAAACTTCTGGCACATACATCATGTGATATCTCAGTGGCCCTCAGCAAAAAAAGATAAAAATCGTTCTAGATAACGTGTCTGCCAGATGCAGTAAATGTAATGTAACCACCACACTGCACATCCCTTTAAATCCTTGATGACAGTGTTTACTACCAACACTGCGCCATATATCACTTTGAGACACGTGTGCAATGGACAGCATTTTATTATTTTGTCCTGATTTCTATCATTTTAAGCACACTTGGCTTTTTCGGTGCCGTATTTCTGAGTCATGTAACTGATTTCCTGAGCTCTGCCTTTCTCATTCCTCCTTAGCATATGTTTTTTCCCTTCTTGTGTATGTTTAGTTATGTGAAGTGAATCTGACTTGGACAATTTGGCACTACTGCATCCCAGCTGTCTTACACAGATAGTCATCGTCTTCAGGTTCCTCCTCTTTTATAGACTTGTTCTGAAATTCTTCGTTGTTCTCGTCCACGATGACGACACGTCTCACAGAGACCGATGTTCCTCCACCTAAAATTTGAGAAATAAATAACTTTATTTATTTATTTATTTATTTATTTATTTAAAACCAGTCACTTCAAGTAAAATGATGAACCTCAAAAGACAAAAATGTGAGTAAACCCTCAGACTCACAGAGGAATTCGTCTTCTTCTTCTTCTTCTTCTTTAACAGTCTTCATGCTTTCTTCGTCCGATTGCTCGACAGGGGTGACGTTGGTATCAGATATTTCTCCATCTGAAAATATGTTTTAGTTAAAGAGCAAGTAAGCATAAAAATAGAGCAATTTAGTTTTACTTCAGTTTTCAAAACATTGTCTTAAAGCAGCTTTACGGTTTAAAATGAAGTGATTATTTATCTCTAACAATTCTCCCTATTGGTCAAGCCTGAGGTGACGTGGTGAGGAAACACTCCCTGAGACGATATGAGGAAGAAACCTTGAGAGGAACAAGACACAGAAGTGAACCTCATCCTCATTTAGTGACACTGGACAGGAAATAATGTCAATGTAAATAATATAAATGCAAATAATATAAATGTAAATAATATAAATGTAAATAATGTAAATAATCTAAATGTAAATAATGTAAATAATCTAAATGTAAATAATGTAAATAATATAAATAATATAAATGTAAATAATATAATTGTAAATAATATAAATATAAATAATATAAATGTAAATGTCTATTCTACAACAGTTTATAGTCGAGTGGAAACATCAATGGCACCTATAAACACTATAAACACTATAAACACTATAAACACTATAAACACTATGAACACTATGAACACTATAAACACTATGAACACTATGAACACTATAAACACTATAAACACTGAACACTATGAATACTATAAACACTATGAACACTACAAACACTATGAACACTATAAACACTATGAATACGTCCAATCAGAATGTAAGCCCAATATTAGCCCTGAGCCTTACGCTAACGTACCTGCGGTCATACAGGTGTAGCCGTCATCTTCGGGTTCCTCCTTCTTTACGACCTTCTGGTGGTCCACACTGGTGACGCGTCCCCCTGAGTTTAATGTCTCCTCAGCTGAAGTGTCTTCACTTAGCTGATGACCATAAAACAGCACTTATTCACCAAAGAGAATGTAATGTAAGCACAAAAGTATTCTCAGCATGGTGATTTAGGTTTCTTTTTGTTTTCACTGTACTATCGCTGATGTTGGCTCTGAGGAGTTTAGTGTGGTTTTAGTGTCTGTTGGTAAATTACTAATTATTTGTCTCTTGTGTGAAGTCGAGAGATGTTTACGCTGAAAACCCTTCCACCAAACTGGACTTCTGTCTGGCTTCCACTATTCACAATTAGTTCTGCTGTATGCAGTTAGTCTCTCGTTCTTCACCAGGACAGCTATTATGATCCTAACCGTGTTACATCAGTTACTATCATCGGTCCTCACCCAAGCCTCTAGTGCTGTAACTCTCAAAAACACCCCATCCGTGCTCAGGGGTTTTGCTATCAAGTCTTTGATTTGTGTCTTACTTGGAGACTGATATCTACTCCATTCATACCTCTACCTGGTGTCCCACAGGGCTCAGTGCTTGGGCACTCAGAGCTCCCTGGACAGCTGTCAGATCACCACATCTGTCTCTGGATGTAACCTTGCAGCTGTTCTCGCCTCGTACCACTAACCTGACTCAGTCCTACAGGGTTCTCCTTCACTACATCAGGAGGATCTGGTCATTTTTATACACATACTTGGACTACTTCCGATTTCCCCTTGCCTGATGTAGCGGAGTCGCTGGGTGCCGTTAAACACATGGTGCACTAATTTGAGCCCTTATTATAAAAAAAAAAGCCCTCGTCTTTGCTACGTTACCTACGATTACTACCGATTATAAAATAACCGATTGTAAAACGTTTATTTTATTGGTCTGAAACTTCTAGAAACTGCAAAATGAACAATGAGCCTGGTGTTGTTTAATGTGATGTCTGCTGTGTTCAGTGGATAACGTGTCCTTTATTCATTATTAGTACATGAAGAACTTATAAATTATACTGATAAATTATCATCATCATTAAAAATCCTTTTGCATAATTTTAAATAAACCAATAAAAGAAACATGTAACTAAACAGTTAACACTGAAACTCGATCTGTTCGATTATTTAGTTCAACTTTAACAACGGGCAAAATCATTGTGGTCTACCTGTGAGCCCGCCAGAGCCAGACTGGGAGCCATTGTTCCTAAACAGCTGTCTTTGACATCTTCTGATTCCATTGTGAGAGGTCTAAGTGTTAACATCGGTGATGCTGACAAAAAGGATCATAAGCAGAATGTAATATTTAAACTGACAAACTTCATGCAACAATAATATACAGTGTTGTGTAAAGAACAGCAAAGATCCTCCAAATGAACTGAATACAACATGATGTATGAGGCGTGTCACAAGACTCTTAGGGGCTTTTTACACCTTGTCACTTCATGTGTTTTCTGTGATCAGATATCTACCCGACGGTAAAAAGACCAGGTCTAAATGTCCTCTGAAACGTTTTGGAGACGGATATAAATCCGATGGTACAAACCCCTTCAGGAGGAGGTCTGGGACGCGTTTCAGATGAAACTGGACAGGTGTAAATGAATGTGGTTGTTCGAGCCACATACGTCAGCGCTAAACTCCTCCCAAACGGAAGTAGAGTCAGCTACTTGCAGGTGACTCGCGAGTTGTGCATCGCGCCACAAACAAATACTGTAACTTGGACGACACGCAGGGTTGTTTTTTGTAACATAAACGTCGTAACGAGTTTTATCGTCTTCTTTTTGATCGCGTTCTGAAAACTGCATACACCAAAGAGTGTTCACTTTCAATTACCCCGGAAATGAGGTCAAATATATTAGCATTTTGGGCGGGAGTAGAAAGATCGAATCGATATCCGATTCGGCGAGGCGCGTTTATGTGGCCTGATGTAAATGGAACAGTTAACAAATCAGACAGCTATCGGATCAGAGACAACACACGAAGTGTCCGGGTGTAAAACAGTGGTGTAAATTAAACAGAAACCGAGAGAAACACAAATCCACTCAAACTACAGTTAATGAACAAAACAGTATCAGACTCTTTCTGCTGCCCAAAGATTAGGGTTTTGCCCCCTTTCTAAAATACCTACATCATAATAGACAAAAGATTTCTGTCTGTCAATGTAATTGTTTCTATATCCATATTATTGTGCTTGTCATGTCTGCAATTTACTCAAAGAATTTTTAAAGGCTAGTTTTTCATTCTTTAAGATATCAAGCCTTAAAGCTACAGACGATGAGAAGTTCTCCTTGATGTTTAATCAATCAAACCGAACAGGTGTTTAATGATATGAGAAATTCAGAAGGTTCACTACTCAGAGTCCTGGTGAATTCATAGTGTTGATTAATTCTCTCTCCCTGCAACCCTGGCAGTAGCGCAGGTTTATATTAATGAGCTCAAACTAATACGCTATGGTTTCTAAAGCAACGGCTCATTCACAGGGACGTGTTCCATAAACCCTATTAAAATACTAGCACTGTGAAGTTTTCCCTAGGGATGTACCGATACCACTTTTTCTTTTCCGATCCGATACCAGAGTTTGCCGGTATCGGACGATACCGATACCGATCCGATATCTGTGTTCTTTTCTACCTTTAAAACTAAAGAATGTATACAACTCACTTGGTTATTAAGATTTATTTGTTTCTGGTAAAGAAATACAAAAATGCGCATATTACTGGGTGAAAAATGAAAACACAAGAAACCTTAAAAAGTATTAATGCAGCAGTAAACAGAACTTTTAACAGTTAGTGGTATAACAATCTAAACCATATATACTGCAATTATTAAAGTAAATTAGGCAATATTTTAAAGTGAATCTTATATTAGAACTCTTGAAACACAATGTAAAGTGTGTTAAACAGTAAACCTCACACCCAAATGAGCGACATGTTTAACGCGCTGAGGTAAACAGAAAGGACGCCTGATAAACTTGCCTGTCTGTCGCAGGCGGTTGTGCGACATATTTCCTATAAAATTTATTATATTTATTTTCATTAATGTAATTTAATATACAAGTGTATTTTTCTTCTGAGTTTAAACAATAGTCTGTGATGTTTGCTGTTCATTAATCAACCACCACGGACATGGGCGTCGGAAGTAAATAAAAAGTGGGCGTGTCCTGTCCCACACACATATAATGGTTCCGACGCCCATGGATTTCAGGAAGCAGGAGCGTGGTCAATGTTGTAGGTAAAACGCGGAATGGAGTTTAATTTATTAGGGCATTCATCAAGTGGAATGGATTCGACTGGCGGTGCTAAATAATCAAAATAATAGTAATCAAAAAAAGACATATGCGCTGAATAGAGACGGTAAAAGTGTGTGGGTTCAATATTATTGGTCTTGATAAGTGGGTGGGTCCTGTCCCACCCACTTATAATGGTTCTGACGCCCATGACCACGAGTATCGGATTTGGATCGGTCACGCACCACAGATACCCGATCCACTCAAAATGCTTGGATCAGCGCCGATACCGATCCAAAATATCGGCTTGGTACATCCCTAGTTTTCCCCATGATGAAGAACATGCTTGTTTTCCATTTGGATTCATTAAGGATTATTAGGATTATTCTAATACAATATTATCCTAATATTGTATTAGAATAGGATTATTCTAATGTAATATTATCCTAATAGAACTGCTGATTAAAATAATAATCAATGACAAAAACAATAAATTATAATAATTGTTCTTATTTTTATTATTATTGTTATCATTATTATTGTTGTTGTTTTTATTATTGTTATTATTATTCATTCATTTCCTACCGCTTATCCGAACTTCTCGGGTCACGGGAAGCCTGTGCCTATCTCAGGCGTCATCGGGCATCGAGGCAGGATACACCCTGGACGGAGTGCCAACCCATCACAGGGCACACACACACTCTCATTCACACACTCACACACTACGGACAATTTTCCAGAGATGCCAATCAACCTACCATGTATGTCTTTGGACCGGGGGAGGAAACCGGAGTACCCGGAGGAAACCCCCGAGGCACGGGGAGAACATGCAAACTCCACACACACAAGGTGGAGGTGGGAATCGAACCCCAAACCTGGAGGTGTGAGGCGAACGTGCTAACCACTAAACCACCGTGCCCCCCATTATTATTATTACTTTTATTATTGTTATTATTATTATTATTATTGTTGTTGTTGTTGTTAATGTTATTATTGTAATTATTATTGTTATTATTATTAATATTACTATGATTATGATTCTTATTATGTTGTTATTTTCATTATTATTATTACTATTATTTGTATTAATATTATTATTGTTGTTGTTGTTATTATTATTATTATGTGAATTATTAACTCAATCAGTAGATATTACTTGGTGATTCAGTTAGACGTGTTTATATTCCATAAGACTGAATGTTTATATTACTGTGACGTGGATTTAGATCAAATTATTCATTAATAATAAAAACACTAATAATGTCCCCCAGCATAATGCTAAATAAACACCTCAGCTACCTGATCATTAGATCATTACTAATTGATAATAATTCACTAGAACTGCGTTTAAATCATAAAATTAATTCGTTACATTTCAGCATTTATTTACAGATAAACGTCGTTACATTAAGGCTCAATACCAAACGGCTTCTCATATCTAGTGCACTTGATAGTGAGGTATGTGCCCTTATGACGTACACTATCTAGTGCACTTGTGAAGGGAGCAGAAGTGCGTTTGGGACACAGCCACAGCTTGTTAGCCGAGCAGCTCAGCTAGCACGGTGCGGTTTAAACTCACCTGGACTTTAGAGCACAACTGAAACATGAGCTGGGTTTAACTCGATCACCTCACATTGCTGTTGGTAACAATGCGCTCAGGAATATTTTGATGCAGATATAATTAGCATTAGCTGCGAGAAAAGCAGCTGCCTGATTATACACTAAAAATAAGGCAGCGCTTCTTCTTTGTGTTGGTTGGCATGGCAACTTTACAGCTCACTTCCGCCACCTAGTGTGCTGGAATAATAATAATAATAATAATAATAATAATAATAATAATAATAATAATAAACATGAATAAATGATGGACCAAGTTGAACAATATCAGTACAGTCTTCCAGTTATGGAGGAGCTTATGAAGGAAAGGAGGGATCTTTATAACCATATTTCTGTTTCTGTCCATCATCTCAATTCACTCACAAACTACACAAGATGTGGACAAAAGTATGTGCCTCCCGACCAGCAAACTTTAGTGACGTGACATACGGCTAAGTTTGGTGACCCATACTCAGAATTCGTTCTCTGCCTTTAACCCATCCAAAGTGCACACACACACACACACACACACACACACACACACACACACACACATACACACACACACACAGCAGTGAACACACACCCGGAGCCATTTATGCTGCTGCGCCCGGGAAGCAGTTGGAGGGGAGTTCGGTGCCTTGCTCAAGGGCACCTCAGTCGTGGCCGGGCCGAGACTGGAACCCACAACCTTAGGGTTAGGAGTCAGACTCTCTAACCTTTAGGCCAAGACTTCCCCGACAAACCCATATGTGATTGTTGAACGTCTAATCCCACATTTATTCCCTTGTGTTTGCTGTTATAATCAGCTCCACTTTTATCTTCTCTTACGGATTTTTCACGAGATGGATTGTGTCTGTGTGGATTAGCGTTCATTCATCTACAAGAGCATCAGTGAGATCAGACACTGATGTTGGGATGCTAAGGAGACTCCAGTTCCAGTTCATTCCAAAAAGTGTTCAGTGGTGTTGAGTCAGAGTCAGTGCTCAGTGCAGGACACTAGTGATCTTCTTACACACACACACACACACACACACACACACACACACACACACACACACACACACACACACACACACACACACACACACACACACACACACAGATGTATTTGTCCTATAGCACATGTTGTAACTTAAATAAATGTTATAGGTTTGTTTTTATTTTCACATATTTGCAGAGTTCAAGTTCAGAGTTTCACTGAATATACGTGAGCTTGTCCTCCGTCACTGTGTGTGTTCAGCTCTGTTTCTCTCTGCCTTGCCCTCTGCAGGTACAGTATGTACAAACCTCTCACAAAGAAGATCAGAGCAATGAGGCAGAAATATGAGGCATAAATAATAAACTGTAAAACAAAAACAAGAGAATTATTATTAGTAGTAGCAGTAGTAGTATCATTAGTATTAGTAGTTATCATAGCTTTACATCAACCTAAATACAGATCTGAGGAGCCTTCATCTCTGTTTCATCTGCTTCGTGACCTGATCTGACTGGTCACATGATCAAACACTACGGGGTTTAATTAAATAGTATACATCAGAACTATGGGAGGACTCCATCCTTTCCACTTACAGTAGTGGCTCACAATCATGTAAAGACGGGTTGGTTATCTGGTTAGATGAGTTGTCCAGGGTTGACATTACTGCATCTAGTAGGAACTCACCAAGCCCTTTTCCCATACTGCTTTTTGCTGTCCCAACATCCATCCACTTCCAACGTCCACCACGGCCCATCTGATGTCTGTCAGTGGTGAATATTTTAAGTGAATAAATCATTCTCGTTCACGTCCATGTTCATTTCCACATGACTGCTTGAGTGTCTTTTTCCTTCTATTCCTACTTTTTTGTGAAGACTGCTATAGAGTGTGTGCAGAGTGTGTGCAGAGTGTGTGCAGAGTGTGGACTTATGGAAAGAATAGGATTCTTACTTGTGAGTCTGAACAGTAGAGAACAGTAGACCTGCTGATTCTGAACTTGGTCGGATCGGCTGATACTGTACGTTTATGGTACGCTTATCTAGAGCGATTTACGACTTATATTTATACAACTGAGCACTTGAGGGTTAAGGGCCTTGCTCAAGGGCCCTGCAGAGGCAGCTTGGTTTTTCATGACCTTCTGATCAGATGTTGTAAACCGCTGAGCTTCCACTTTCCTCTACTGTACAGTCACATCGTTCACACACAGCACAAGAGAAAGAGGGCAGAGTGAGTATTAAAGGTGTATTAAAGACGGAGTGAGTATTAAAGGTGTATTAAAGACGTAGTGAGTATTAAAGGTGTATTAAAGACGGAGTGAGTATTAAAGGTGTATTAAAGACGGAGTGAGTATTAAAGGTGTATTAAAGACGGAGTGAGTATTAAAGGTGTATTAAAGACAGAGTGAGTACTAAAGGTGTATTAAAGACAGTGAGTATTAAAGGTGTATTAAAGATGTAGTGAGTATTAAAGGTGTATTAAAGACGGAGTGAGTATTAAAGGTGTATTAAAGACGGAGTGAGTATTAAAGGTGTATTAAAGACAGTGAGTATTAAAGGTGTATTAAAGACGGAGTGAGTATTAAAGGTGTATTAAAGACGGAGTGAGTATTAAAGGTGTATTAAAGACAGTGAGTATTAAAGGTATATTAAAGACAGAGTGAGTACTAAAGGTGTATTAAAGACAGTGAGTATTAAAGGTGTATTAAAGACGGAGTGAGTATTAAAGGTGTATTAAAGACGGAGTGAGTATTAAAGGTGTATTAAAGACGAAGTGAGTATTAAAGGTGTATTAAAGACAGAGTGAGTATTAAAGGTGTATTAAAGACAGAGTGAGTATTAAAGGTGTATTAAAGATGTAGTGAGTATTAAAGGTGTATTAAAGACGGAGTGAGTATTAAAGGTGTATTAAAGACGGAGTGAGTATTAAAGGTGTATTAAAGACGAAGTGAGTATTAAAGGTGTATTAAAGACAGAGTGAGTATTAAAGGTGTATTAAAGACGGAGTGAGTATTAAAGGTATATTAAAGACGGAGTGAGTATTAAAGGTGTATTAAAGACGGAGTGAGTATTAAAGGTGTATTAAAGACGGAGTGAGTATTAAAGGTGTATTAAAGACAGTGAGTATTAAAGGTGTATTAAAGACGGAGTGAGTATTAAAGGTGTATTAAAGACGGAGTGAGTATTAAAGGTGTATTAAAGACAGTGAGTATTAAAGGTATATTAAAGACAGAGTGAGTACTAAAGGTGTATTAAAGACAGTGAGTATTAAAGGTGTATTAAAGACGGAGTGAGTATTAAAGGTGTATTAAAGACGGAGTGAGTATTAAAGGTGTATTAAAGACGGAGTGAGTATTAAAGGTGTATTAAAGACGGAGTGAGTATTAAAGGTGTATTAAAGACGGAGTGAGTATTAAAGGTGTATTAAAGACGGAGTGAGTATTAAAGGTATATTAAAGACAGAGTGAGTACTAAAGGTGTATTAAAGACAGTGAGTATTAAAGGTGTATTAAAGACGGAGTGAGTATTAAAGGTGTATTAAAGACGGAGTGAGTATTAAAGGTGTATTAAAGACGGAGTGAGTATTAAAGGTGTATTAAAGACAGTCCTTATATGTTGTTGTGTTGTTCACAGCTTAATCCAGCTAAATGAATGAGTTAATGAAACTTTTTGCTGGAAAATCTACAAAGCATGATGTTCTCCAGGAAGCAGTGTGCCGGATGCAGTGGTTTCAGCAGGTAAGACAGTGTGCAGTGCTTTTGTAGGCTGGTAGGAGGTCAGGATGCCATCCAGGAAGATTCAGGGTTGAAAAGACAGAGAACCTCAAACGTAGGTCAGTTGTTTTGAAGTACAGAATCAGATCCCAACACATTCTGATTTATCACATGGTGAAAAGTTCGTTTTCTTGACAGTGGACAGTTTGAGGTTACTTCCAGGTCAAGGGTATAGACCCCATCACCTCCGTGTCCTGCTGCTGATCCATGCTTCCAAAGGCCGATGCTCTGCTACTGAGTTCAGAGACCTACTACATAACACAGGCCAACGAGCTGGTTTACTTCACATCTCTCCTTCTCCTACTTTCCCTCAGTTAGACAGGATAATTAACATTCTGATCTTTAGTTTGTTTGTATTTGACTTATCTAATAATCCACACCTGTGTTATGACGTCCAGACCGAGTCCCCTGCTGTCCACCACGATGGATGTGAGGATCGTCTGTAGAACGAGAGCGGCGAAGGTGTTGACTCCAAAAACCAGTGCATAACGCTCTAAAGACAAACCAGCAGCAATCTGGAACCTTCCACAGAAACATGGGAATGTTTGAACACGGATCACCAACACAAATACTTTTCAGATGTTTATGTCAAATCTATTTATTCCTTTAAATCCTCCTGTGGATTTCCTGCATTCTTCACAGTTTTAATTCAATCTAAGTCCCTTATTAACACAGGTGTGTCGTCGTGCCTACGACTAAATGGTGTTCAGAATGTTTAAAAGTATTTATCTGAAATAAATCTCTCCCTTCTTACATGGCGATGGTAATGAGCAGCATATAGAGACTCTTGAAGACGATGTAGCCGGCATAACAGACCCAGATGTTGGAGATGAAGACCATGACATAGAGCGCTGCACTACTGAGGGCGGAGAGAGAGCCGAGAGCCAGTTCACCCCAACGAGACCAGTTAACGTGGCTGAACCCAACACCGTATGCTGACGCTGCACCTGAACGCAAAAGAAACTGACGTAAATTTAGCCTGACGTGATGTAGATTGCTGTGAATTTGTTCCTGCTGTATCTTTAAGAACACTTGAGCTGCACGACCATGTCCATGTTACTGGGCCTGTTGACAAAAAGAATCAGATTCTGATGCTCACCGAACAGGTTGGACACAGCCTCGACTCCTCCGTTGTAGAGCGTGTCGTTCTTGCTCGGCTCCACAGTTTCCCACAGCGCTTGAATATAGTTGACAGTCTGGTTGTAGCCACAAGTCGCCATGGCCCACCACATGGACCAGATCAGCATCTCAGAGGACGAGAAACAGCTTCGGAAATCCGACCAGAGTTGAAGCAAAGTTTTATTAAAAGCTGCAGGAAGTACACAAGTTCACGTGAGATTCACTACAACCTTCAGGAGATGTGGATGATTACCATAAACAAGCTCCTCACCTGATTTCTTGACAACTACTCCAGTTTCTTCCTGAATCTCCTGCTGTGAGTTCCTCTGCTTGTTCTCCATCATTTCTACATCTACACTACCATGGTTACAGTCTGTTTCCACTTTTCCTGATTTTACTCTCTTTTCTTTTTCGTTGCAGTCTTCCACCTCATTCGTATCTCCTCCTTCCTTTCTCTGTCTACTCTGGTGGAAGAACATGCTGGTTCTGGGCATTGGCAGGAGGAACACAGCAATGGAGGAAATGGAGATGAGAACTAATGTGAACACCAGGATGTAGTAGTACGACATTAGTTCGAGCGAAAGCAGGACTTGTCCGGCGACAGAACCAACGGTGTAGCCGATGAGCTGAGCAGCGCGACAGAAGGACGTGGCTTTTAGGTAAAACTGCAAATCCACCACGCTGTAAATGTAGGAGAAGTACGCCACCTCACAGGCAGTCACCATGCTGTAGATGAACTGCATTGCTTGCATCGCCCCTACACTCTGTAGCCATAGCAACAGTGCTGTGGTTAAGAAAAGGGCACAGCATTGGATCACAATCACAGGTTTGTAGCGCAGCCAGTCGGTGAGCAGGAAGACAGGAAGTAGAACAGCCAGGTACGAGTATGTCCACACTGGGAAAATCTGATTAGTCACCTAAGTGAGAGGAATTAAAGGGGTTCAGGATTAATTAACCTTGTAGCCAGTTCAGACTAATTCAAGCTGAAAAACAAGAACAAATCACATTTTTACATTTTTACACATTCTGATTAAAGCTCCATTTTAAGCTTCTTCTTCATGAAGGGTTGGTCTATCTGATCTAACTTCCTGTCTGTGTTTAATCTGTCCCTCATCCCTGCATCAGAACTCAAACCTGATCCTTGTTATGTTCTATCAATCCCTGGACTTCATTCTTGTCCCTGGTGTTGGCCTATGGTCCATGTTGATCTCTGATTCTCTTTTCCATATCAGTCCTTCTCTGTCCTCTGATCCTGGTCTACTCTATCAGTCCTTGGCCTTGACCTTTGTCCCACACAGATCCTCTGCCCCTGATCCTGTGTTGGATCCTGCTCACTGCTGCTGAGGATGCTCCATATGGAGCCTGAAGATACACAGGATTACTGTAGATGGTACCGTGTAGAGACCATGGGGTTAGCTTTTCCATCAGTGAACAGTTGATAACTTCAACAAGACAGATTTCATATAATAAATAGAATAACTCTGGTTAAATAATCAGACTTTAGGCTCTGGCTTGTTGATTAGAAGGTTGGGCTTCAAGCACCAGCACCGGCAAACTGCTTCTGAGCAACACTTTAAACCCTCCTGCCCCAAGCGTACAACATCATGGCTGGCTTTATAATCCCATTCTTATGTGTTTATATTGATTTTTAATCAAACTTTTAATGTTTATCATTATTTATAATCCCATTTAAGGTGTTTAGATTGATTTATAATACCATTTTCAGTGTTTATACGGATTAACAATCCCACTCTCTGTGTATATAAGTAAGTAAAGTTTATTTATATAGTGATTTATAATCCAACTTTTAGTGTTGATAATTATTTATAATCCCACTCTCAGTGTTTATAATGATTTATAATCCCACTCTCAGTGTTTATAATGATTTATAATCCCACTCTCTGGTGTCACCCAGATGAGGATGAGGTTCCCTTTTCAGTCTGGTTCCTCTCAAGGTTTCTTCCTCATGTTGTCTCAACACCACTGACTCTCTCATTTGGGTTAAATGTAAATCTATGTCCTTTCTAAAAATGCTATAAAATCAATATGGAATCGATCTGGATTTGATTTGTCTCTTGTTGTATTCCCCCATGTTTCTCTGAGGCCTTGACCTTGACCTTCAGTGCTCCTGTGGTTCCTCTGACAATTTTTCTTTGGAATCTTTCACATGCATAAGTAAAACTTTACCAGTTTTCATTCTCAAAACTATCCCCATTTTTCCACCTACACATTGACCTGATAATCTCTGTTTTTGTTGTAGAACTTTCTGTGTGACCAAAATAACTCCAGGTTCATCAGCTTGGTGTTCTGTAGTCTAAACATGAGGTGGATAATTCTGCAGTCAGCTTGTGCTCTGAGGTGTACGTGTGAAGGACATGATCTAGACCATACAGATGAGACCCAAGGCAAAGAAAAACACAGAAAAACATGACAAGGACAAAACCATGACATGAGGAGATATGTGCACTGACCTTCTCAATGAACTTATAAATAGAATTTAAATCATTGTTTAAACCTTTTGGTATGTTTTCATCACCATTCCATGATTAAAAGCAGCCTATATTTAATTTTCTATCCATTTCTTTTACCTTCTCAACTAAAGTTTTTGTTTTTTTTACAGTATTAAATTCCTATAACATTCGTTTAATAAATCTAAAGAATCGATTGTTTAAAACAAAACAAAATACTGCTTGATGGAATGAAGGTGCAGAATAACCAAATTGTTAATAGAGTTAGAGCTAAAATGTCTTATTTATATATATTTAATAAAGCTGTGTGTAGTTCGAATTGTACTAAAAAAATGTTCTGGATTTTACAGAAATGCTGATGTTTGTACACATGTTGTTGACACCAGCCACCTGTTGGTTACTAGGTGTGTGCACGGCTGATTCACACATTTATATTTCAATTGGCACATTTTTGCACTGTACACACAACTGTCTATATTATATATGTGTTGATGTCTTCAATGCCATTCTGTTTACACTGTGGAGCTTCTGTACTAGAACAAATTCCTCGTATGTGAAAACATTCTTGGCAATAAAGATCTTTCTGATTCTGATTCTGTTTCTGATTATCATCTGGTGATGCTAAATTTTTATTTTTTATTTTTAAAAAAGCTAAAATGATGAAGAAACTGCAAAGCAAAAGACTTTTTCTGAAATTTGAATCAATTGCAATACAATACAGATATATTATTTATTTCATGTGTATGTGTGTAACTGAAATACACAAACTATTTAAACTCAATATCCATTCATATATAATCTGAAGCTGATGTAAAGATTGATGTCAGATGTTCTATGACTAAAGCAGTTTGTGTCCTGTGATAAACACAGCTCAATGTTCATAATGTTGGTTGTGATCTACCTGCTCCATGGTGAGGTTTTTATCAGGTCCGGTCATGTAGCTGATGAGAAACGGTTCTATGGGTTTCACTGAGCTGAAAAATCCATAAACACACAAGAGCGTAGTAGGAAAACCCCAACCTGACTTCCATCTTCTAAAAACATCACCCATAGTACACAAAGTTCCTCAGTGTTCCTTTATTCTAGCAGACGTTGGTGTGAATCACTTCATCACTGTTTGTGTTTCTCAGAGCATTCATACTTCTAAAATCTGTCAATGAGCAACTGGTTCAAAGGTCTCTCTCTCCCTCTCTCTCTCTCTCTCTCTCTCTCTCTCTCTCTCTCTCTCTCTCTCACACACACACACACACACACACACACACACACACACACACACAATCTTTAGTCCTCCTCAGATAATCTGAAGCACAGTATAATAATTAAGACATACTAATGTGATACTAGTGTGAATTGTTCACAATAAAAAGTACGTCATTGTTAGAACAACATTAAAGCCAATTAGTTTATAAAACACTCAGTGGAACACAGTTTGGATGTAAGCACTGAGTTTGGGCAGAAAACCCCATGGTCCCCAAAACATCAAAAAATCTTCATGGATAGAAGTCTGATCTATGGTGAAAATGTCCTTAGCTCTTTTGGAGGCATATTCAGATTGGGTGAAAGGACCTGTTCTTGGACAGAATGCCTAGTTTGGCCAGAAGATCTATGAGGACCTTAAACTTCACACTAAAATCCCTCATTACTGTTGGGAGAACCCTCTGCTCGCACGGACGAGCCTTCACTCTGAATAAAAGAACCTCGTCTTGGTCTCATCACTTGGGCAAATGGAACTAAGGAAAAAAACCCAATTACTTTGAGAGAAATCTATAAATAAACCAAACAAAAAAACCAGCCATTTCACTGAACCCTTCATAAACACAAAGGTGCCAATCTTTTAGACTTAAATACATGTTTACTAACAGTGACCTACTTTAAATATGAGAACATTAATAATAGAATAAATTCAATTTTATTTCTTTGTTTCTATACTTCTGATAAACTACTTTGAGATGATGTGCATTGTTAAAAGCACAATACAAATATACTGAAAGGATTTTTTTTTATTGAACTATATACATTATATATAATATATAAAATAGAGTGTTAGAGGGTCTAACTTTAGGACAACTTTTATGTTGTTTTTTTGTTTTTGTCAGTGTGACTGAAGCGACACTTATACAAGACAAGGAAAGAAAGCTCTGTCAAAATAAAAGTACCCTGAGGTACAAGAAGATATTCACAGTAAATACTACTAATATTACTTTAAAAAAAATTAAATAAATGAATACATTTTATTTTTATACATATATATATAATTGTATGTATATGTTTTATTAAGATATTAAAACCAAAAGACTTTTAACATAACATTACAAAAAAATAAAATATGACATGTTCATGTGGTTAATGATATAATTTCATGTTCAGCTTATGCACCATTTAACAATAGTGGTTTTATCCTACTTGTTTAGACAAAATTTAAAAAGACAATTTAAATTCATATATTAAAATGATGGGAGTTAAATAGTCTCAGATTGTTAACATTACAAAACTCTCACATATAATTAACTTGACCAAAAGAAGTGAACAAATATCTGTTTAAAACGCCCCTCAAAATGACCAACAAATCATGAAGGCGGTGATTAAGGCAGTTAATGACGACACACGGCTGGAACACTATTAATGAATAGTTGAGTAGGAGGAGACTCCAGATACAATTAGGAGTGAGGACACAATAAAAGACAGAAGTTGCTGACTAGCTAAACATTGGTGTATGTAGTTTGGGAACAATGGTGACTACAGGGGTAAGTTTGGCATTTGTGGGGCTTTTTCTTGCCTTCGGTGCTGTGAGCAGTGTTCCTGCAGCCCCACCAAATATGAAAAAGCTCTCTCAGGATCCTCAGCTTCCTGGGATGCCTACTGTACTGCCACAGACAACAGGCCAGGTTCAGAAATGCCAAGTGCAAGACTATGAAAGAATTCCTTGTGGAGAACCTGGCATTGTGGCTACTCAGTGTAATGCCATAAACTGCTGTTTTGATGGTCAACACTGCTATTATGGGAAAACTGGTAAGCTTGAAATCCTGCTTGACTCTTGATTGGGGTTTAACATGAAACTGATCCCTTTCTTTTTTGGTGTTCCCAGTGACTGTCCAGTGTACCATTGATGGCCAGTTTGTGCTGGTGGCAGCCAGAGATACAACCCGTCCCAGGATAAGCCTGGAGTCCATCAGCCTGTTGGGAGGAAACAGTGGACCCTGTAGTCCTGTTGACTCAAATGCAGCCTTTGCTATTTACCAGTTTGCTGTGACTGCTTGTGGGACAACCATGATGGTTTGCGTCACTTTATTTTTCTTCCCGTAACTGCGTTGCTCATTTCAGTTAGATGTTTATTGTGCTCTCTACTTTTCTCCTGTCAAGGTAAACGGTGGATATGTGGTCTATGAAAACAGGATGGTTTCTTCCTATGAAGTTGGAATTGGACCCCGAGGCTCAATCACAAGAGACACTACTTATGAGTAAGTGATCGAAAACTCCTGGTTGTGGGATTAATTAAGGGGTTTTACTAACCTGCCATTTCCTTTTTGTAGGCTTTACTTCCAGTGTAAATATTCAGGTGTTGGCTTGGCTGCTTTGTCTATTGAGCCTTCAGCTAATGTTGATCCTCTGCCCATTGTTGCTTCTGGACCACTCCAAGTAGAACTAAGACTAGGAAAAGGGCTCTGTCTCTCAAAGGGTTGTGTAGAAGGTGAGTGCTGTCTGGATATTGAAATGCAGTTTGAATTTCAGTAGCTTCCACAGATGCTGACTTCTCCTCTCTCCCAACAGAACAAATAGCCTATAACTCTTACTATAGTGCTAGTGACTACCCTGTGACCAAGGTTCTGAGGGAACCGGTGTATGTCGAAGTGCGCATTGTTGGAAGAACCGATCCAAACATTGTCCTGAGCTTGGGCAACTGCTGGGCGACTTCTTCCCCTAACCCCTACAGTCTTCCCCAGTGGGACCTTCTGGTGTCTGGGTAAGCTTCCGGGTTTTGTTTGTAGCCCAATGTCTATATTGAACAGGAAGTGATGCCCTTATGTATCCCCAAGGTGTCCCTACAAGGATGACCGCTATTTGACCAAGCTGATCCCAGTTAGTGGAACGTCTGGCCTTGCATACCCTACCCATTACAGACGCTTTGTCCTGAAGATGTTCACGTTTGTGGACAAGACCTCTATGGCTCCCATGCAAGAGACGGTAAATGCTCGTTCTTCTGTTCTACATGCTTCTGCATGGTGTGGGTTCTTTTTGTTTAGGTTCCCTTCCTTTCCCTCAGCTCTACATCCACTGCAGTACAGCTGTGTGTCTTCCGAGTGTGCTGGACTCTTGTGAACCAATGTGCACCAGAACAAGTGAGTAGACCCCTTATTGCTATTTGCTGCTTCTCCTGACTGAATAGCTTATTGACCTGTGGCTTGTCCCCCCCCCCCCCTCCATTTTTAGGAAGAGATCTTTCTGCAGTGGAAGAAGGTGCTTCTCGCTTATCAGGAGTAGTGTCTAGTGGAGGCGTGATCTTTACTCAAAATTCCTCTCCTTTGTTTTAAAGCTGTGCAAAATAAATGCATTTGCCTTTCAAACTGTCTTTGGTTCATTTAGTGTGCAAGTTGTGCTTCTTCTGGATAAGGGTTTATTATTGGGGGGGGGGGGTTCTCATTGCTTTAGTGATTGTCCCATGGTTTATCTTGTTTAAGCTTGCACCATGTCCTTGGTGTTGCTTTCACCTTACATTGCTTCAGGGCTGTCAAGTGCCATGCATTTCCTTCAGTTACCTCACAGTACTAAATCATGTTTTGATTACTCGGTCAAATTAATTTCTAACATGTATTTTTGTTAATTCAGTCTGATAAATCTGCCACAAAGTAGGGTCTGTTGTAAAGGATTAAACTTACAAAATTAGCAGGGTACTAAATAATTTTTCCCCCACTGTAATAACTCGTTCCATCTGAGCCAGTATTGCAATACTCTACATCCGTCTCACTGTAGAACAGAACATAATCTGGCCTGTAGCTCAACAAATCCAGTCAGCATTATTTTGTCATTGTTTGTTTTTAATTTTGCCAGCTACAGTCTCCATGCCAGTCAGGACTCACTCCTTTAACCATATTACTGGTCTGATGGAAATTAGACTTCTTGTCCGCAGTATGAACAAATGGTGGTTTGGGGTTTTTTTTTTTTTGGTTTTTTTTTGTGTAACATCTATGAATATATATTGCCCCAGTAGGCTATAGGCAAAAAAAAAACCTGAACACTACAAATCCTTAAAGCTCCGAGTGTCTAATGAACTGTGCAAAAGCTTTGTTTTCAAAAATAGATATTTTATTTCTCAATGAACAGAAGAGAAATCCAAATCACCTCAATATTTGGTGTCACCAGCTCTTTGTCTGCAGAGCAATATCCGGCAAGTGTTCTCACAGTTTAGTGAGTAATTCTTAAGTGAAGGTGTGTTCAGTTCCTTTTACATGCAGTAACATAATTTACCTCTGCTACTCAATTCAAATTTAATTGTACAGTGCTTAACATTTGACATTGTCTCAAAGCAACTTTACAGAACATAAACATAGAACAAAAGGTTAATATAAAGAATAATATAAAGATAAATATAATACAAAATTCAAGATTAATATTAGATATATTTAAACATGTATGTATTTATCCCCAATGAACAAGTCTGAGGTGACTGTGGGGAGGAACAACTTCCTTAAATGGTAAAGGAAGAAACCTTGAGAAGAGCCAGACACAAAGCGGAACCTCATCCTCATATGGGTGACACTGGAGGGTGTAATTATAAATATACAGTCTGATAAATGTTGTAGTGATGAGGAGGTTGTTGTCCTCAAAGACCATATGGAGGTCCTGCATCTCTTTAGTGTAGCAGAGTCTAACTGGAGGTGGTAGATCTCTAGATGCCTCAGGATCCTCATAGATTTGGCTTCATCTCAGCAGAGATCCAAAATCTTATGGCACAAAAGACAGAGCTGGTGCAATTTCTGGATGCCTCGGGATGGGTAGAAAGAGAGAAGCAGTGGAGAGCAGTGATGTCTATGAATGTGCATTTGATCTGATGTAATAGAGCACAATATTATGGGATGTATTATGTGTACGCCTGACTAAAGAGAAGTTTTTAATCTACATTTAAACTGGGAAAGTGTGTCTGAGCCCCGAACACTATCAGGAAGACTATTCCAAAGTTTGGGAACTAAATAAGAAAACGCTCTACCACCTTTAGTAGACTTAGATATTCTGGGAACTAGCAGAAGTCCTGAGTTTTGTGATCTCAGAGAGCATGAAGGATTGTAACATGTTAGAAGACTAGTTAGATACATGGGAGCTAAACCATTAAGAGCCTTGTACGTAAGTAGCAGCAGTTTGTAATCAATTCTAAACTTAACAGGTAGCCAGTGTAGAGATGATAAAATTGGGGTTATATGGTCATACTTTCTTGTCCTAGTGAGAACTCTGGCAGCTGCATTTCGGACTAACTGTAACCTATTTATTAAAGATGCAGGACAACCACCTAGTAATGCATTACAATAGTCCAGTCTAGAGGTCATGAATGCATGAACTAGCTTCTCAGCATCAGATACAGATAGAATGTTTCTCAGCTTGGCAATATTTCTAAGGCGGAAGAAGGCTGTGTTTGTAATATGGGTGATATGATTTTAAAGACAAGTTACTGTCTAATAAACACCCAGGTCTTTCACTTGTAATGGGGTAGAAGGTGTGGGACTACAGATTGGGTGGACTACAAATCCCAGGAGTCAAGATGGTATAAAAGGAACTCAAACTTGGTGACTTCCTCTTTGTGTACCATGTGCTAAGAAAAGCTGTTTGGTGTTTTGAAGGCTGTGTAATAGCAGATGAACACCCACACATACACATTCCTTCTCTATCTTACACATGCACACAGATGCCTTGACCTTAGTTTAACCCTCTCCCCCACCAAAGCAGGACCCTCTGCTTGGCACCTATCGCACTTGCAACACTGAAAGCAGTTGTGAGAAACATGATACTTTGGCTGGGGGGTTCCTATTTTGTGATAACAGCCAAGGCTGCTTTTGTAGACACTAGTATTAAGCTCCAGTACACACCCACTACACCCTCCCTCTTCTATAGTACGATTATATATTCCTGTTTTACCTAATAAACTTTGGAACTTCTCTTCGAAAGACTGACACGTGTGTTTCATTGAGACTTCCCCAAGGCCTTGTGGAGAACAGAAATCGAGCAGAGGTCGAGAGGCTGAATTTAGTTATCCTGCCCAAGCAGCAGATGAGAAAATAGTGATCCTGCCCAAACGGCAGCTGAGAATTCCTTACAGTTCTTGGGGGCTTGTCCGGGACACCAGTATTTGGGTAAGTGCTGATTTGGTATCTTGTCATACTGGCTAAAGTGTAGGCACTTACCTCGTGTACTGTTATCTATATTGGGGATATCAGTATTCGGGCAAGTGCTGATTGGTATCTAGTCATACACAATTTTAGACATATCACGGTGGTACTTTTAAACCTGAATATTTGGCATCTGCTTACATTCAAATTTATGACGGCTTTGGGGACCCTGATTAGGATTATCAGTACATGACAGACGGTTATAAGAAATGGCTAGAAATGAAACTAATCTGGGATAAATATCACTCTATTCCAAACTCAAAACAAACAAACAAATAAATAAATAATAGAATTAAAATCTCTGCCGAAGTTTGATCCTCAAACTAAACTGAAATCGCTAATCCTTTGTTCTTCACAACCTTCATGCATAATTGTAGATTTGAGGTGCCGAAGGTGCTAAAATATCAGCTCAGAGATCGTAGCAATATGACAGTTAAAACTCTAGGGGAGAGAATGTGCACCATGGAAGGCGATGGCATTTCAGAAAGTAAACAAGTAGTATGCCTCGCTGTGGCTGAAGGCAATGTATACAATGGTGACTCGGCCCGAGGGAGGGGCCGAGGGAGAGGCCGTGGAAGAGAAGTAAGTAACTCATACTCCCAAAGCCCTGCCGTCTGTTTTTATTGTGGTAGGAATGGGCATTGAATCAAGAGATGTAGACTTAGAGAGATGGGAGATGTTCCCATAGGTCCCCTTCCAGCACTGCCTCCCCAACCACCTCAGACTGCACCCTGCCCATTCACCGGTATGCAGGCAAATCCCTATAACGCATAGGGATGCCCACAGAGCGTGACCCTGACCATGCTACATTGTACATATGAATCACATCAGGTAAATGAAATGCCTTTTCTTGAGTTATCTTTGATACAGCAGCTACAATGTCAGTAATGGGGAAGCAATATGAGGGTCCTCTCTCAGGCCGATCCGTTAGCTCTGTGGGAATAGAAGGGATCACAAAAGAAATGCCTTTTACTCCATCCCTCCTCGTCACATGTCCTTCTGATCCTAACATTTTTTTTACGTCACCGATTTGTTTATATGTCAGAGTGCCCTTTTAATCTTTTGGAGAGGGATCTCATGAGGAGGCTACACGTTTCCATTAGCTTCTCTGGCTCTAAACTTGTTGTTTCTGTTCCTGAGTCTGCTCCATTGTCACACTTATCTGATGTGACGTTTAACGACGTTTCTCTCTACACAGAAATCCTCGCACTGCACCCCACAACCTCCGATCTACCAGCACTGCTCGACTGGTTCCACCATCTCTCAGGGTAAGAGGCAAGTTTACTACAAGACTCTTCTCTGTTGTCGGAACCAAGGTGGTGGAATGAACTTCCCCTAGAGGTCCGGACAGCTGAGTCACTGGCTATTTTCAAGCAGCGGTTGAAGACCTACTTATTCAGGAAACACTTCAACTAGCACTTCTTTCCTTATCTTTTGCATAAAAAAAAAAAACTTTGACACTTTTTCATTGTAACTTTGAACAAATGTTTTAAACTCATGGTATCTTAAGTATGTAACCTAGTGAACCAGCATTAATGTATTCACTGTTAGAGATTTCAGCACTTATGTACGTTGCTCTGGATAAGGGCGTCTGCCAAATGCTGTAAATGTAAATGTCAAAATCACCATCCTCATCTTTTGCTTTACTAGACACTCTACCACCCTCATTGTGGGCTGATCATAAGAATGACATGGGTCTCGTGCAGTGTACACCCTATAAGGCTAAGTTAAAACATTTAGACCCTGTGTTTGTTAAACAATATCCTTTGTATGAAGCTAAATTGCAGGGCATGGATGGAGTTTTACAATCTCTTCTACAACAGGGAGTAGTCAAACCATGTGTAAGTTCAACACTCCTGTTAATCCGGTCCCCAAGTTGGATGGTTCCTGGCGTTTCACACAAGACTTGAGGAAAATAAATGACATCATCATCCCTGTGGCACCTGTTATGTCAGATGTGGCCTCAATTCACACAGTGGGTGGCAGTATACATGGACATGCCTACCACAAGGGTATATTGCTTCTCCGGCAGTGTTCTCTGCTGTTGTAAGGGATGCATTATGTGATCTTGTTCTCCCCACTGGTTCTGTTGTCTTACAGTATGCCGATGACTTCTAAGTCTCCGCAGACTCTGAAAAACTCTGTGAACAAGCCTCCCTCCGCCTCCTGTGCCATCTAGCTTCAAAAGGCTTCAAGGTTTCAAGAACCAAGTTGCAGTTCTGTCTGCCCACAGTGAAGTATCTGGGGTTTGAACTCTCACAAGGCAGAAAAAAAACTCTCTCAAGACCGTATACAGGCAATCCTCAACACACGGCGTCCTGACACGCTCTCATGGCTTTCCTGGGGCTGATAAACTACTGCCATCAATGGATACCTGACTGTTCTTACTATGACAAATGCTTCCGGTCCGCAATCTCCCGCAAGGGCCCAATGCAATGTTTGTTAACATGGAGTCCTGAAATGCTCAAAGTGTATGAGGCTCCACAGACGGCTTTATGTTCCGCTTCTTCTCTGGGGCTCCCGAAGTATGAGAGAGTTTCATCTCTATACCTGCAAGCATGAGGGCACTGCCTCTGCTGTCTTGGCCCATGAGCATAGGGTGGCGGGGGGAGGGGGATTGGGGGGCATGCGACTATGTGCATTCCTGTCTAAAACACTTTATACTGTTGCCCAGGGCTTACCTTCGTGTCTCCGGGCTGTGGCCACCTGTGCTGTGATGGTACAAGATGATGAGAAAATTGTCCTGTCTCATCCCCTGATCTTACATTCACCACATCAGGTTATACAGGTCCTTCAGAACTTAAAGACTCAACACATGATGGCACAAAGGAGGTCAGGTTATGAAACTATATTATGTTTAACCAGTAATTTAGAAATCAAAGCCACCTTCTCTTTAGATACGTTAGGTCATGCTCTTGCACGTCTACTTAGAACTCAGGATGCCACACTGCAGGACACTCCGCATGATTGCAGTGCTGAAATCATTCACTCTACTAGCATTCGCACTGATTTATAATCCACTCCATTAAATACAGGCGATTCACTATTTGTTCATGGCTCTTGTTCAAAGCCATATGATGGTCACTTTCTGTGTGGGTATTCTCTGTATGCTCTGCCTGATGTTGTTGTTGAAGCTTACTCTTTACCTTCTATGTCTGCACAGGCAGCTGAACTTTTTGCTTTAACTCGAACATGTATTCTCTCTGAGGGTAAGGATGTAACAATCTACACTAATTCACGTTATGCTTTTGGTGTCGCCCATGATTCGGACGAATTTGGCAAAAATGTGGTTTTCGCTCCGCCGAGAGGAAACTTATTTCCCACTCTTCACTGGTGCAGGTCGTGCGCGAGTTTCACAGTGTTACACATCATGCCCGAAGAGGGGTATGGGAAGATATGAATAAACTTTTTTTGTGTAGCTAATTTAAAAGGTACAATGGACTCAATCTTATCTAGATGTCTGACCTGCGCTCAAAATAAACCTACTAAAAGCGCAGCTAAACATGAAAATCTTCCAAAAGTAACTGCACCATTTTCTGAATGACAAAATGATTTTACACACATGCCACCACAGGGGCCTTTCAAATGTCTCCTGGTGATGGTAGATAAGTTCTCATGGTGGGTAGAGGCTTTCCCCTGTCAGCATGAAAATTCTAAGCTTGTAACACGTATTCTGGCCAAAGAAATCTTGCCGAGTTATGGTGTCCCACACGCTATTGACTCAGACAAAGGAATGCCATTTACTTCCAAAATAACACAAAATCTGTGTAAGTACCTGTCTCTGTCATGGCACTTTCATATTCCTTATCATCCCCAATCCTTAGGGATAGTGGAAAGAACTAATTGAACAATTAAGGATAAGTTGACTAAAGCTAGGCAGGTGACGGGTAGCAAAAATTGGGTTGACTTGTTACCCGCTGTTCTAGCAGAAATGAGAATGACACCGCGAAAAGATGTCCATCTATAACCACACAAAATTATTTTTGGTCGTTCGTTTCCCACACCCTGGAAGAAGGGTAAGCCAGCTATAGGTACAAATAATCTTGATGTGCATATCGCTGAGTATTCCGCTGCCTTGATTGACACTTTATCAAGACACTATGAACAAATTTCAGCAGCTATAACTGTCATTTCCAAGGTACCGACACATCCCTTTCAAGTTGGAGATATGGTCTTAATTATATCATTAAAACCTCAACCATTGGGCGAGAGTAAATATGATGGGCCAGCGGTAATAGTCGTGACTACACGAACAGGTGTACTAACTGATCTTTTTCCACAGTGGATCCATGCTATCAGGGTGAAGAGATGTCATCCAGGGGTCGACTCCGCTGTGAATGCATAAAAGAATTATCTGTGTGTTACCATTTTCTTTGTTACAGAGATACAGCCTTCTAACCATTCCATGAGTTTTCTAGAAGGTGCCTTCAACCTCCTGGCTTCTCCAACCATCACTTCACGACGCTCAGCAGTGACCCCACGGACCTTTCTGTGCCAGTTCTTCGGGACATCATTAAAGCTGCAGGAGGTGACGGGAAAGGCTGAAGAAAACTGAACGACCACCTCTAGTTGAGCACAGGACACAGAACCAGTGACCAGTATGGTTGTCAGCCTCCTCATCTTGATCATCTGCCTTGGGACAGGGTTACCTGTCCAAGCGCATCCTCACGACAACGAATTCTGAGAAATGACTGCGAGTCTGGGCCAGGCCAGGCAACATACTAACAGTGATTACTCATTTAGCCTGGCTTCCAGAGAAAGATAGATAATCATATATGAGTTGTTTATACATTATAACTTTATGATAATGTTGCAGACTTTCTGTACAGAGCACATTGTTCTTCCTCTCTCTCACACAATCCTTCTCTATCTTACACATACACACAGATGCCTTGACCTTAGTTTAACCCCCTTCCCACCATAGCTTTGCACCTATTGCACTTGCAACACCGAAAGCAGTTGTAAGAAACATGATACTTTGGCTGGTGGGGTTCCTACTTTGTGATAACAGCCAAGGCTGCTTTTGTAGACACTAGCATTAAACTCCAGTACACACCCACTACACCCTCCCTCTTCTTGTATGACTATATATTCCTGTTTTACCTAATAAACTTTGGAACTTCTCTTTGAAAGACTGACATGTGTGTTTCATTGAGACTTCCCCAAGGCCTTGTGGAGAACAGAAATCGAGCAGAGGTCTAGAGGCTGAATTTAGTTATCCTGCCCAGGTGGCAGATGGGAAAATAGTGATCCTGCCCAAACGGCAGATCAGAATTCCTTATCGAATGCAAAGTGTGAGCGCTTCTGTGTACTGGTTTTTGGACCGATAAGTAGTTTTTCTTTTTCTGTCTTCTTGTAAGTAAATGTATAAGATTTTTGACCATATACATCTACATTTACATTTACATTTACAGCATTTGGCAGACGCCCTTATCCAGAGCAACGTACATAAATCCTTAAATCTCTAACATTGAATACATTAATGCTGGTTCACTAGGTTACATACTTAAGATACCATAAGTTTAAAACATTTGTTCAAAGTTACAATGAAAAAGTGTCAAAGGTTGTATTTTTTTTAATGCAAAAAATAAGGAAAGAAGTGCTAGTTGAAGTGTTTCCTGAATAAGTAGGTCTTCAACCGCCACATGAAAATAGCCAGTGACTCAGCTGTCCAGACCTCTAGGGGAAGTTCATTCCACCACCTTGGTGCCAGAACAGAGAAGAGTCTTGTAGTATACGTGCAGTGCGAGGAATGATGAGGGCTTTGAGGTAAGAGGGAGCTGGTCCATTTTTGGCTTTGTAGGCCAACATCAGTGATTTGAATCTGATGCGTGCAGCTACCGGAAGCCAGTGGAGGGATCGCAGCAGGGGGGTGGTATGCGAGAACTTTGGCAGGTTGAAAACAAGCCGGGCAGCTGCATTTTGGATCATTTGCAGAGGACGGATTGCGTTCATAGGTAGGCCTGCCAGCAGTGCATTGCAGTAATCCAGTCTAGAAATGACAAGAGACTGAACAAGTACCTGAGCAGTCTGTGTGGACAAAAATGGCCGAATCCTTCTAATGTTTTAGAGAAGAAACCGACATAAGCGAGTCAAATTAGCAACATGAGAGGAAAAGGACAGTCCATGGTTACCCCAAGGTTGCGAGCTGTGGCTGAAGGGGAGATCAGATCGTTGTGCAAGGATATAGCAAGATCATGACCTGGGGATGAATCACCTGGGATGAACAGCAGTTCAGTTTTGCTAGGATTGAGCTTTAACTTTTTTTCTTTTTTTTTTTTTTTCTTCAGACATGCTGAGATCTGGTCAGAAGCTGTGGCATCTAAGGGTGGGAAAGAGAAGATAAGTTGTGTATCATCAGCATAGCAGTGGTAAGAGAACCCATGTGATGAAATAACTTCACCAAGAAAGAGAGTATACAGGGAGAAAAGAAGAGGACCAACTACTGAGCCCTGTGGGATGCCAGTGGAGAGTCTGCGTGGAGCAGATGTCACTCCCCTCAATGTTACCTGATATGAGCGTCCTTTCAGGTAGGAAGCAAACCATTCGCAAGCTTATCCATGTTGGTCCATGTTGATCTCTGATTCTCTTTTCCATATCAGTCCGTCTCTGTCCTCTGATCCTGGTCTACTCTATCAGTCCTTGGCCTTGACCTTTGTCCCACACAGATCCTCTGCCCCTGGTCCTGTGTTGGCTCCTGCTCACTGCTGCTGGTCGATGCTACAGAGCCCTGAGCACAAGAATGACCAGACATAGGAACAGTTTCTTCCCTCAGGCAATCCATCTGATGAACACCTAACACCTAATATTTGTACTATGTATAGCTCAATTGCACATTTCATACTTGCACATCTGTACATACATACATACATACATATTGTCTATACTGTTTACTGTTTACTTTTACAATTTACAATTGCACATTTCTCACACTTGCAAATTTGTACGTACAAATTGCCTATATTTGTATATGTATATTTCAACTGCACATTTCACACCTGTAAATGTGTACATACAATTTCATCTATACTGTATATGTCATTCAGTTACACTGTGGAGCTTCTGTCACTAAAACAAATTCCTTGCATGTGAAAACATGCCTGGCAATAAAGCTGATTCTGATTCTGATCCTTGTTATGTTCTACCAATCCCTGGACATCATTCTTGTCCCTGGTGTTGGCCTATGGTCCATGTTGATCTCTGATTCTCTTTTCCATTTCAGTCCTTCTCTGTCCTCTGATCCTTGTCTACTCTATCAGTCCTTTGTCCCACACAGATCCTCTGCCCCTGATCCTGTGTTGGATCCTGCTCACTGCTGCTGAGGATGCTCCATATGGAGCCTGAAGATACACAGGATTACTGTAGACGGTACCGTGTAGAGACCATGGGGTTAGCTTTTCCATCAGTGAACAGTTGATAACTTCAACAAGACAGATTTCATATAATAAATAGAATAACTCTGGTTAACTAATCAGACTTTAGGCTCTGGCTTGTTGATTAGAAGGTTGGGCTTCAAGCACCAGCACCGGCAAACTGCTTCTGAGCAACACTTTAAACCCTCCTGCCCCAAGCGTACAACATCATGGCTGGCTTTATAATCCCATTTTTAGGTGTTTATATTGATTTATAATCTCACTTTAGGTGTTTATAATGATTTATAATCCCACTTTCAGTGTTTATAATGATTTATAATCCCACTCTCTGGTGTCACCCAGATGAGGATGAGGTTCCCTTTTCAGTCTGGTTCCTCTCAATGTTTCTTCCTCATGTTGTCTCAACACCACTGATTCTCTCATTTGGGTTAAATGTAAATCTATGTCCTTTCTAAAAATGCTATAAAATCAATATGGAATCGATCTGGATTTGATTTGTCTCTTGTTGTATTCCCCCATGTTTCTCTGAGGCCTTGACCTTGACCTTCAGTGCTCCTGTGGTTCCTCTGACAATTTTTCTTTGGAATCTTTCACAAGCATAAATAGAACTTTAACAGTTTTCATTATCAAAACTATCCCCATTTTTCCACCTACACATTGACCTGATAATCTCTGTTTTTGTTGTAGAACATTCTGTGTGACCAAAATAACTCCAGGTTCATCAGCTTGGTGTTCTGTAGTCTAAACATGAGGTGGATAATTCTGCAGTCAGCTTGTGCTCTGAGGTGAACGTGTGAAGGACATGATCTAGACCATACAGATGCAAAGAAAAATACAGAAAACATGGACAAAACCATGACATGAGGAGCAGATGTGTGCACTGACCTTCACAATGAACTTATAAATAGAATTTAAAAGATTGTTTAATGTTTTAAATAACAGGAATATAAAGAATAACCTCACATTATTTAAACCTTTTGGTACTATGTGTTTTCATCACCTTTCCATGATTAAAAGCAGCCTATATTTAATTTTCTTTCCATTTCTTTTAACTTCTGTATTAAAGTTTTTTTTTGTTTGTTTGTTTTTTACAGTATTAAAATCCTATCACGTTTGTTCAGTAAACGAACCAGCTGGGACAGTCAGATCACCTTTCTTTTTTCCTCACCCCCAAATATGCACCCCTCATCAATCGAGTGAAGCCATCAGTAAGAACCATCAAAGTCTGGCCCGCAGAAGCAGATTTCACACTCCAGGAAAGGTTTCAACACACAGACTGGAGTACATTTGTCCAGCCGTGACACTCACACGGACATTGATTGTTACACCTCCTCTGTACTGGATTACATCTCTACCACCATAGACAGTGTCACTACTAAGAAACAGATCATCATTTACCCAAATCAGAAGCCATGGATGAACAAGGAGGTGCGCCTCCTGTTGAAGGCACGCAATACTGCCTTCAGATCAGGCGACGCACAGGCCTACAGCATATCCAGAACTAACCTGAAGAGTTCAAGATCAAGTTCAACTTTATTTATATAGCACATATACAAACAGCCACACTTCTGACCAAAGTGATTCATAGTGTGTTTGACATTACACATACACAAAATAGAGTTCAAAAAGCAAAAATAAGAATTATTAAAAAAGTAGACAAAATAAAATAACCAATTTAAAAGAAAATTATAGAAATATAAACTATAAAATATAAACTATATAAAAATATAAACTAAACCTATATGAAGAGGGGCATCAAAGAGGCCAAGCACTGCTACAAGCGGAAGGTAGAGGAGCATTTTTCCAACTCAGACCCTCGACACATGTGGCAAGGCATTCAGGTCATCAGCGATTACAAATCCCCCCACTCCACCCCTGCTGCCACCGAAGTCCTCTTCTTGAACGAGCTTAATGACTTTTATGCTTGCTTTGAGAGAGACAACAATGAAACTGCCACCAAGCCCAAACCCTCGGCTGACCACCCTCCAATCGTACTCTCCTCCACAGATGTCTGCAACGCACCGAGCCAGATAAGCGCACACAAAGCCACAAAGACTTTTTTTTGTCTGACGCTGATGCCACGGTGACTTGTTATATACAGTATCTGCGCACCATTGATAATGGCTTTTTTTAAGTTGTGGTGCACGCGCTTAACTCAGAGTCAGTCTATAAAGTTGATAAAACTAACTCTTTTCAGCTGTTCTGTAATCGAAAACTCTGAGTTTAAACTTGAACTCTGAGTTGACAAACCCTGAGATGGGAAACTCTGAGTTGGTTGAACCACCTTTCTGAAACAGGCCCCTGTTATTGGACTGAATGCCTAGTTTTGGTCAGAAGATCTATGAGGACTTTAAACTTCACACTAAAATCCCTGATATCCCTGACGAGCGTTCACTCTGAATTAAAGAACCTCATCTTGGCCTCATCACTTGGGCAAATGAACTAAGGAAAAAACCCCAATTACTTTGAGAGAAATCTATAAATAAACCAAACAAATAAACCAGCCATTTCACTGAACCCTTCATAATCACAAAGGCGTGAATCTTTTAGACTTAAATACATGTTTACTAACAGTGACCTACTTTAAATATGAGAACATTAATAATAGAATAAAATAGAATTTTATTTATTTGTTTCTATACTTCTGAAAAGCTGCTTTGAGACAATTTGAATTGTCAAAAGCACAATACAAATAAACTGAAAGGAATTTTTTTTTATTGAACTATGTGAACTATATATAATATATAATATAAAATATAGAGCGTTAGAGCATCTAACTTTATGACAACTTTTATTTTGTTTTGTTTTTTGTTTTTGTCAATGTGACTGTAGCGACACTTATACACGACAAGGAAAGAAAGCTCTGTCAAAATAAAAGTATGCTGCGGTACAAGAAGATATTCACAGTAAATACTACTAATATTACTTTAAATTTTATATATATATATATATATATATATATATATATATATATATATATATATATATATATATATTTTTTTTTTCTTAATATTTTAAAACCAAAAGACTTTTAACATACCATTACAAAAAATGATATCATTTCATGTTCAGCTTATGCACCATTTAACAATAGTCATTTTATCCTACTTGTTTAGATAAAATTTAAAAAGACAATTTAAATGCATATATTAAAATAATGGGAGTTAATTAGCTGGCCAGCCTCAGATTTTTAACAATACAAAACTCTCAAATATAATTAACTTGACAAATAGAACAAATATCTGTTTAAAACGCCCCTCAAAATGACCAACAAATCATGAAGGCAGTGATTAAGGCAGTTAATGACGACACACGGCTGGAACACTATTACTGACTAGTTGAGTAGGAGGAGACTCCAGATACAATTAGGACTGAGGACACAATAAAAGACAGAAGTTGCTGACTAGTTAAACATTGGTGTATGCAGTTTGGGAACAATGGTGACGACAGGAGTAAGTTTGGCATTTGTGGGGCTTTTTCTTGCCTTCAGTGCTGTGAGCAGTGTTCCTGCAGCCCCACCAAATGTGAAAAAGCTCTCTCAGGATCCTCAGCTTCCTGGGATGCCCACTGTGCTGCCGCATACACCTGGCCAGTTTCAGAAATGCCAAGTGCAAGACTATGAAAGAATTCCTTGTGGAGAACCTGGCATCGTGGCTACTAGGTGTAATGCCATAAACTGCTGTTTTGATGGTCAACACTGCTATTATGGGAAAACTGGTAAGCTTGAAATCCTGCTTGACTCTTGATTGGGGTTTAACATGAAACTGATTCCTTTCTATTTTGGTGTTCCCAGTGACTGTCCAGTGTACAATTGATGGCCAGTTTGTGCTGGTGGCAGCCAGAGATACAACTCGTCCCAGGATAAGCCTGGAGTCCATCAGCCTGTTGGGAGGAAACAGTGGACCCTGTAGTCCTGTTGACTCAAATGCAGCCTTTGCTATTTACCAGTTTGCTGTGACTGCTTGTGGGACAACCATGATGGTTTGTGTCACTTTATTTTTCTTCCCCTAACTGCGTTGCTCATTTCATTTAGATGTTTATTGTGCTCTCTACTTTTCTCCTGTCTAGGTAAAAGGTGGTTATGTGGTCTATGAAAACAGGATGGTTTCTTCCTATGAAGTTGGAATTGGACCCCGAGGCTCAATCACAAGAGACACTACTTATGAGTAAGTGATCGAAAACTCCTGGTTCCAGGATTAATTAAGGGGTTTTACTAACCTGCCATTTCCTTTTTGTAGGCTTTATTTCCAGTGTAAATATTCAGGTGTTGGCTTGGCTGCTTTGTCTATTGAGCCTTCAGCTAATGTTGATCCTCTGCCCATCGTTGCTTCTGGACCACTGCAAGTAGAACTAAGACTAGGAAAAGGGCTCTGTCTCACAAAGGGTTGTGTAGAAGGTGAGCACTGTCTGGATATTGATGCAGTTTCAGTGGCTTCAACAGATGCTGACTTCTCCTCTCTCCCAACAGAACAAATAGCCTATAACTCTTACTATAGTGCTAGTGACTACCCTGTGACCAAGGTTCTGAGGGAACCGGTGTACGTCGAAGTGCGCATTGTTGGAAGAACCGATCCAAACATTGTCCTGAGCTTGGGCAACTGCTGGGCGACTTCTTCCCCTAACCCCTACAGTCTTCCCCAGTGGGACCTTCTGGTGTCCGGGTAAGCTTCCGGGATTTGTTTGTAGCCCACTGTCTATATTGAACAGGAAGTGATGCCCTTATGTATCCCCAAGGTGTCCCTACAAGGATGACCGCTACTTGACCAAGCTGATCCCAGTTAGTGGAACATCTGGACTTGCATACCCTACCCATTACAGGCGCTTTGTCCTGAAGATGTTCACGTTTGTGGACAAGACCTCTATGGCTCCCATGCAAGAGACGGTAAATGCTCGTTCTACATGCTTCTGCATGGTGTGGGTTCTTTTTTTGTTTAGGTTCTCTTCCTTTCCCTCAGCTCTACATCCACTGCAGTACAGCTGTGTGTCTTCCGAGTGTGCTGGACTCCTGTGAACCAATGTGCACCAGAACAAGTAAGTAGACCCCTTATTGCTGTTTGCTGCTTCTCCTGACAGAATAGCTTATTGAGCTGTGGCTTTTTCCCCCTCCATTTTTAGGAAGAGATGTTTCTGCAGTGGAAGAAGGTGCTTCTCGCTTATCAGGAGTAGTGTCTAGTGGAGGTGTGATCTTTACTCAAAATTCCTCTCCTTTGATTTAAAGCTGTGTAAAATAAATGCATTTGCCTTTCAAACTGTCTTTGGTTCATTTAGTGTGCAAGTTGTGCTGCTTCTGGATAAGGGTTTATGATTGGGGGTTCTTGTGGCTTTAGTGATTGTCCCTTGGTTTACCTTGTCTAAGCTTGCACCATGTCCTTGGTGTTGCTTTCACCTTACATGGCTTCAGGGCTGTCAAGTGCCATGCATTTCCTTCCGTCACCTTGCTATATTAAATTGTTTATTACCCAGTCAAATTAATTTCTAACTTAATTTAAAGGTCTGTTAATTTCATTGTAAAGGATTAACTTACAAAATTTGCAGGGGATTAGAATTACTTCCCTTACTGTAAGAAGTATGTCATTCCATCTGAGCCAGTATTGTGACAATCTCCCTTCACATCTCACTGTAGAACAGTCAGCATTTTCTGATTTTGTCATTGTATTTTGACAGTATTACTGTGTCCATGTCAGGACTTGCTGCTTTAACCATTATTAGCAGAATGATGGTGTTGACTGGTCTGATGGAAATTAGACTTTTTTTTTTTTTTTTTTTTTTCCCCCCCAAGTATGAACAAATGAATGTGTTGCTTCAGGCCTGGTATAGTTAAACAACTTCACACTGAAATAATAGAAACATTTGTGAAATATTAGCCTAAGTAAGCAGAGCCATATCAGGAAAAGAGCTGGTGATATCTGCCTCAGATCCTTCAGTCTCTTTATGTAATCCAGACAGACTGGATAAAGTATAATTTATTCTTCATAAGTAGTCTTACCCTGGATAAAGGTTTCCACAAAATTCAAATGAAAAAAAGTGTTCAACTCACAATGGCAGGTTTAGTGAGAAATTCTTACAAGTGAAGGCGTGTTCAGTTCTTTTCACATGCTGTGACATGCAGTAACATAATTTACTTTAAATTTCAAAATTTACATAAATTACTTGTACAGCACTTAACATTTGACATTGTCTCAAAGCAGCTTTACAGAACATAAACATAGAACAAAAGGTTAACATAAAGAATAATATAAAGACTAATATAAAACAAAAAATCAAGATTAATATTAGATATATTTAAATGTGTATGTATTTATCCCCAATAAGCAAGTCTGAGGTGACTCAGGTGACTGTGGGGAGGAAAAACTCCATTAGATGGTAAAGGAAGAAACCTTGAGAGGAACCAGACTCAAAGAGGAACCTCATCCTCATATGGGTGACACAGGGGGTGTGGTTATAAATATACAGTCTGATAAATGTTGTATTGATGAGGAGGTTGTTGTCCTCAAAGACCACATGGAGTTGCATTTCCTCTTTAGTATAGCAGAGTCTAACTGGAGGTGGTAGATCTCTAGATGCCTCAGGATCCTCACAGATTTGGCCTCATCTCTGCGGAGTTCCAAAATCATCTTATGGCACAAAAGACAATCAGAGCAGGTATGCCTCGAGCTGGTCCATCCATCTTCTACCGCTTATCCGGGGCCGGGTCGTGGGGGCAGCAGTCTAAGCAGGGATGCCCAGACTTCCCTCTCCCTAGACACTTCCTCCAGCTCTTCCGGGGGAATACCGAGGCGTTCCCAGGCCAGCCGAGAGACATAGTCCCTCCAGCGTGTCCTAGGTCTTCCCCGGGGTCTTCTCCCGGTTGGACATGCCCGGAACACCTCCCCAGGGTCTCGAGCTGGTATACCACAATTTCTGGATGCCTCGTGATGGGTAGAAAGAGAGAAGCAGTGGAGAGGAATTAATGTAGCTGCTGTTCATAATATTAGCAAGCAATAGATGATGATGTGCATTTGGTCAGATGTAATAGAGCATAAGAAAAGCTGTTTGATGTTTTCAAGGCTGTGTAATAGCAGATGGAAAGACCAATTTATTAATGAACAGTATAGCAGTCTAGAACTGAATTGTAAAGTGCCCTCATGGGAGTTGTATTGAGTGTTGCCTCTTAGCATTAAACAGATATATTTAAGAGTACAGGTGATGCATGATTGCCATTTACGTTTACTTTTATTGAAAGCATTGATGGCTTAATGGTTATTTCTTTTTTTTTTGGGTTTGTTTTATTTATCTTGGACCAACTGATGACCGGGGGTTTCCTTTACCTTATATATGTGGTGTACTTGTTAATATGGGGGGAAACAACTTGTTGTGGTTTGAGGGTATGATTTCCATTTGCTGTGGAGTGAGGATCGAACGGGTTTTTGGTTTTACTTGTAATTTGAGTGTGCACTTATTTGCAGAGTAGCAACTACTATTAGATAGGCCTGGGAACCCAGTTGTCTGTAATGGTTACAAGATATATCTTTTTCTTTCTTTGTTTTTGTTTGATCTTTTTGTTTCTTTCTGATGCTACTTGTAAATGTTATAAAATAAACATTTTCATATTTGCAAAGAAACACACAGTAGTGGTTACCCTTAATTTTAAGGTATCTCCTCATCCCCTTGTGGGATAATGGGGTTACACACTGTTGAGTTACTAGTAACAGTACATCCCTCTACAGTGGGCCAAAATATAAAACTGAGATAAAGTCACGGGCCAAACTGAATATTTATTGAAAAATTAACTGCAACTGATCTGTAATGTTCAACCTTTTTCATATGGAAACAAACTTTAGTTTTGCTTAAATACAGGATTTGGAACAACTAGAGCTTGATATTACAAACAAATAAGAAATAAAATTTGAAATAAAAGACACATCAGTGGTGTTCATTTCACAAACTTTGACCATGCACTTTTGACAAACTGTCCCTAACTAAAGGGCCGGGCAGATTTTGCAAACTCTGCTGCCACAATAAAGCTTTACAGCTGTACAGCAGCTTCACTTTTTGATTTTGCTTTCATGAACATAGTCTGCCGGGAAACCAGACTTTTTTTCAACTCCTCCGCCTTCTGGAGCTTCTGCTTTACGTCCAGGTCCTTATACTTCTCAAAATGTTTCGTTTCATAGTGTCTTATTATGTTATATTCTTTCGTTACAGACACGTTAGCTCCGTTAGCACACAAGACAAACAGGCCTGTCCTTTATATTCGTGAACAGATAATCTGCCTCCCACCTGTCTTGAAAGCTCCTATTGTCCATCTTTCGTTTGGCCATTTTTGTGGAGGGTGGAATTAACTTGCCCGGTGTGACTGTATCATGGTTGTTAACGACTGTCAACAGAGAATGAGGGGCGCTTGCTGTTCGTGACTACGCGTCAATACAGTGGCAAGGCATTCTGGGATTTTCAGTATTAGCGAAGCATGTGGGTAGCCAGCTGTAATGCACATTTGATATGATCTCGCGGGCCAAATATAATTACACCAGAGTTTGACACCCCTGCTCTAAATGGAAGGTAAAGTGTGAGAGCTTCTGTGTACTGGGTTTTGGACTGATAAGTAATTTTTCTGTCTTTTCCATTTAAAGATCTTTTAATCTTTGATCTCTTTAACGCACTCACTTAATATGGACAATTTAGCTATTTCATCTGGTTTTGATGAGCTATATAACTGTGTATCCTCAGCATATCAGTGGAAACTAACGAAGCTATCAAAGTTCATGCAGCTCTTCACGTCCACACTAGAAATGAGCAGGCAACTGAGTGTGCAACGGTTTATAACTGTATACTTCCGGTTTATGCAACAACCTGGATAAAGAACAGCAATTGAACCAGCAGACTTTCTCTAGTCTCTTATTTCACATTGCACAAGAACACAACACAGAACGGTAGCCAGATATGACACAGAAAAACTTACTATTTACAAGTCTGACAACTCCCACGCATTCAGCGTGAGACTCACGTAATTGACCCAAATCTCACGCTTGCACGCCACACCCACATATTCTCACACAGACTCTTGCAGCAGTGAGGAAAAAAAAATCTCGCTGCATGATCTCGCAAAGCAACGTGCAAAGAGACCAGACAGTGTAGTGATTTTTTTGTGTGACAATTGTAATAATAATAATAATAATAATTAATTTTATTTAAAGGTGCCTTTCTGAACACTCAAGGTCACCGTCCAAAAAAACAACAAAGACAATCAGAATAAAATTCCTACATAGCGATACAAATTAGAACAGCAGTACAAATTATGATGTAGAATAAGCTAAACTGGTTGTTTTGTCGTGTCTTCATGTCTGGTTGTTTTGTCGTGTCTTCATGTCATGTTTTTTGTTAATAAATCCCTGTTTATTTTAGCTGTCCGGCATTTGGGTCAGTTTTTTACCTCACGTCACCTGACACGGACAGAGGGAACAATGAAATGAGTATGAAGAAGATCAAGAAGATATGAAGGTGCAAGATTGTGGATTGCTTTAAATGTTAGAAGAAGAATTTTATGCTTAATACGAAAAATAATGGAAGCCAGTGTAGCTGTTCCAGAACAGGTGTAATATGATGGATAGAGGAAGTACAAGTAATAATGTGGGCAAAAGAATTTTGAACGAGTTGCAGCTTATGAAGGGTTTTCTGAGGAAGCCCAATAAGAAGGGAATTACAGTAGTCAAGCCGGGAGGTTACTAGACTGTGAACAAGAATGGTGGTTGATTGAGTCGTGAGAAAGGAGAGAAACCTACTGATATTTCGAAGGTGAAAGTATGCAGCCCGAGTAACATTATTTACATGAGAGGTAAAAGAAAGGGTACTATCAAAGATGACACCAAGACTCTTAACCTGAGATGAGGGAGCTATGAGAGATTCATCAATGGAAATAAAAAAATTTGAAAATTTGTTAAGTACAGATTTTGTGCCTTTAATGAGAAATTCTGTTTTATTACTATTTGGTTTAAGAAAGTTTGCTGAAAACCATGATTTTATGCCAATGAGACAGACGATCAGTAAGATCAGATGGAGGGAATGTGGTTTTGTGGAAAGGTAGAGCTGGGTGTCATCAGCATAGCAATGAAACTTAAACTGATACTTATGAAAAATATGTCCAAGGGGTAAAGAGGTGGGCAAATATATATATATATATATATATATATATATATATATATATATATATATATATATATATATATATATATATATATATACACACCAAGGAGCAGGACGTACAAATGAAACAGAGCGTGACTTTAGAGGAGCAAATAAGTCCAGGCCAGATAAGAGAGCAGAATTTAACGTGGACACCCTTGTCTCTAGAGAATCAGATGGAGAGAAACTACTTAGTGAAGAGTCTATGAAAACAGAAAAGGCCGAAGGGTCAATAGACCTCCATTTCCGGTATGTCAAGATTCAAGAGGAGGCAGTGTTGGCAACAGGTATGTGCATATCAAAAAAGACTGCCACATGATCAGACAACCCTAACTAATCTCTATCTTTGTTTATGTGTTTTTACAGCAATAAAACAATATATGTGCCAATAGAAGTCTCCGCCTCTTCTGTGTGTGCAACATCATGGCAAGCCAGCCAGGTGAGGACTGCTGACTGGATGTGAGAGAGACAGTTCCTCCCTGAGACAAACCTAGAAATAACAGAAGATTCGTCAATATAGAGAATTATATAGAGTACATGAAAGAGACTGAATGCAAAACAAGGAAAAAAAAAGGAACACCTTCAAGACTGCGTTAGTTCCAAGTTTCTGATGCTAGAGAAGCCTGAACTGATAAAAGTCTGTCTCTATCTAAAGTGCAATGAGCCATCGGGTGAAGGTTTCCCAGGTCAAATGAGGCGGGCGCTGATAAAATTGGATGAAATTGAGGAAATTTTAGAAGAGAAACAATATGCAGAGAGCCTTAATGAACTTTTGTGTTTCATTGAGTCCCTTAAGAAATCAGCCGAGCTCAAAGTGTCAGCAGTAACCCAGTCTGAGATAGAGAAGCTAAGAGAAGAGTATGCAGAACTACAGCAGACACATGCAAATGCTCGTCATGCATTAGAGGAACAGATTGGGCTACTTGAACAAAAACATCAGAGAGGAAAAGATAAAATGAGTGGGAAAGAACAAGTCACAAGACACAAATCGATTCCTGAAGTTACTCCGAGGAGGGAATTCCGAGTCTTCAGACAGATTGGAGAGGCTGGCCAAAAGGAAAAATTGTCATACACTAGCCTGAACAACCAGATGGATCAGGAGTGAGAAAGGGGTACGCAGAGGCGGAAATCATTGATGCAGTTATCAGAGCAGTGAGTCCTGGCCCTCCCCTCCGGGAACTCCTTGAAATTAAGCGAGATCTCACACTTTCCACATTAAAGACTATCCTCAGAGGATATTATAAAATAGACTCTTCATGTGATCTACTGCACAGGCTCATGAACATCTCTCAGGAACCCAAGTTTTCTGTTCCGAGCCATTGAACTGATGGAGAAACTACTGTGGACATGTGGAGATGAGCAGGATGGAGAACAGTTTAGCCCTGTGCTCATCCAACGAAAGTTTCTTCGCTCTGTGGAGACAGGCCTTCTAAATGATGCAGTTAAGTTCCAATCAAACCATACCTCAGTGATCCTAAAGTAGCAGATGAAGTGTTGATTGAGAAAATGGGTAAAGCTGCTAATCTGGAATTGGGAGATGCGTGGTTTGGTGTGGAAAAACATACAAACACAAAATCCTTGCATTAGCAGAAGTGTATTAAGTATATATTGATTGTCAAAGTATTTGGTATCTGCACAGAATTTTTTTGGGAGATTTATATTACATTTAAATTTCACAAACATTTTACAGCCTGTGTTCTCGCTGAGGACGCTGACGTCACTATTTACACTATTTACCATAATTTTGGCCACATCTGGCAATCTCGTGGGTTCACTGCAGCTGACGGCAAGCCTATCTCCCATGCCTCGTTAGTGCAGGATTTAATCACTGCCTGTCATCTGCCTCGTTCTGTGGCCATTGTCAAAACTAGGGCACATTCCTCTGGTGACACCGATGAAGTGAGAGGGAACAGTTTCGCTGACCGAATGGCTAAACAGGCTGCAGCTTCACGCCCACTTCCCCCAAATCTATCTTCAGCCATGGTCTCTGTTAACACCAGTCAGTTGCTGACTGATCAGTGCAGTTCTACCTGACATGGATCTCCCTTCGCTGCAGGCTTCAGCTTTGCCTGCTGACTGCAAATTTTGGACTAGTCAGGGTGCAACTGATTCCTATGTTATTCTAGATAACAAGGGCCATGTCTGTCTACCACGACATTGTACTCCTTTTCTCGTCCGCGAGTTTCATGGCCCCACACATCGCGGACTTATCTGAGGTTTTTTGTATTTTCCGCTTACACACAGACGTGAATAGAATATTAGACGGATGTTTAATATGCGCACAGAACATCATTTTAAAATCAGGTGCCACACATCAACACCTTTCCATGCCTGACACTCCCTTTCAAGAATGGCAGATCGATTTCACACACATGCCTAGGCAGGGTCCTTTCAGATATCTTTTGGTAATGGTTGATAAGTCTTCCAGATGGGTAGAAGCCTTCCCATGTAGGCTAGAGTTGTGGCACAGAAGCTAACTACTGAAATAATTCCTAGATATGGCAGAAGGGAACTCCATTTACATCTAAAGTCACTCAGCTTCTGTGTAAAGAGTTAAAGATCAATTGGCATTTCCACATTCCTTACGATCCACAGTCATCAGGTATGGTGGAGCGAGCCAATCGCACAATAAAAGACAAAATTCGTAAAGCAATGCACACGTCCGGTTCCAAAAATTGGGTTCATGCATGACCCCTTGTGCTAGCAGATATGAGAATGACCGCACAAGTGGCTTTGTATCACCTGTCTCCCTATGAGCTCGTGATGGGGAGACCATTTCCCCAACCTTGGCAAAGAGGCAAACAGGCATTGGGAACGGGGGACCTTGATGTACACCTCAGCGAGTACTCTGCAGGGTTAATTCAGAAGCTCAACGAGTATTGGGCGCGGGTAAATTCAAAACAACCTCAAATTCCAATTGGCAATACTCACCCTTTTAAGGTGGGAGATCGTGTCTTGGTCAGAAATTTGGGAAAATTAGGCACGCCTTTGGGTGAGACCCCGTATAGTGGACCTGCAGAAATAGTCGCTGTGACTCGCACTGCTGTGTTAACTGATCTTTTTCCACAGTGGATCCACGCCTCCCGTCTAAAACCAGGCACGGGTTGGAAAGAAGAATCATAAGTAAAAAGTCTGTCTAAACAGTGTTTGTGTTTCAGAAATCTGAGGCAACAGCTGACGACCTTTTCAGGGGTCCCCTCTTCCCAGCATCCAAATAGAAGGATTGGCTGATCTACAAAGAGGGGGCTGTCGGTGAGCTCCAGGTGACGATACACATCTCTCTGCAATAGGCTGACATCATTGAGCGAAATGGCGTAGTGACCCCGCAGATTCTCCTGTGCCACCTGTTCGGACATCTGCCACGGTGCAAACGGTGCACGAGGAATCCGTTGGGGACAGAAAGACAACACAGCCAGTGACCAGTATGGCTGTTCTACTTTTACTACTGCTCGTCGCACTTGGGACAGGGATTCCCATCCAAGCTCATCCGCACGATAATACCTTCTGGCAGTTCGCGAATTGGACAACAAGAAATAGTGTTTGCATTTGTCACTTATCGCATTGTCTATTTGTAGAGGTTTCTAGAATGAAAGGAGCCAATTCCTTACTAGATCCCATACCCACTGGTTTGTTTCAGTCATGTCTTACTCTGTCTTCTCTGAGTCCAATTGTTTTGAGCATTATAAATGACTCTCTGTGTACTGGGGTTGTCCCAACAGCTTTTAAAATGGCTGCGATCACCCCGGTACCTAAAAAGACAAATATAGACTACAAGAACCTTGCTAATTTCCGTCCCATATCTAATCTCACATTTCTTGCTAAGCTTTTGGAGCGAGTTGTTGCTACTTAGTTAATTTCTCATTTAACTGAGAACAATCTATTTGAGCCTTTGCAATCGGGCTTTCGTAAATTCCATAGTACAGAAACTACCCTGGTCAGTGTTACCAATGACTTGTTAACTGCTTCAGATTCAGGCTGTCTAAGTTTTGATCCCTCTTCATCTCAGTGTCGCATTTGACACTGTTGATCATTCAGTTTTAATTACTCGGCTTGAAACGGTTTTTGGTGTTACCGATACTGTTTTAGATTGGTTTAAGAGGTTAACGTGCTTCAATCTGGGGTGCCTCAGGGATCAATCTTGGGCCCTCTGCTTTTTAATATTTATGTTTTCCCTCTTGGCCAGCTTTTGAGATCACTTGGTCTAAAATTTCATTTTTATGCAGATGATACTCAGATATATATTCATTTTAAACCTAATGAAACTGTGCCTGTCATTTTACTTTCTGAATGTATTTCTAGGATGAAAGAATGGATGACAGAAAATTTTCTTTGTCTTAACAGTGAAAAGTGTCACGACGTGAAACAGGTTAGATCCAAATGCTGGTTTATTAGGCAATATCCAAGACAGGCAAGGGTCACACATCAGGCAAACAACAACATCAAAGGAAATCCAAAAGCAGAAGTCAATAATCCAGGCGTAGGTCAGGGCAGGCAGCAAACGTTCACAAACACAAAAAACAAGCAAGGTCAAAAACAGGGGACCAGACAGAACAGAATGAACGCCCAGTATGAAGACAGTGCTAACAATACCTCGCAACACGAAGGAGTGCTGAGTGAGCTTAAATAGACTGGGTGATTACAAACAGAAAACAGCTGTGCTGTGCAATGAATAGTGGGAAATGGTGTCCTGATGCTCAAGTGCAGCAAATCCTCTGCAGGCCAGCAGATGGAGCCCTCATGGCTCTCATAACAAAAAGAGTGAGATTATGCTTGTTGGCTCTCCCCACCAACTATGCAAAGCCAGGTCAAAGATGGTTCAAATGTTGAGTTTCAAACAAAATTGAGGAATCTAGTGGTAATTTTCGATGCCAATTTAACATTTGAGCCACATATCTAAAATACGGTTAAAACTGCATTCTTTGATCTCAGAAATATTGTCAGATTGCGTCCAATGCTGTCATTTTCTGTTGCTGAGAGACTGATCAACTCTTTTGTGTTTTCCCGTATTGATTATTGCAATGCCATGTTGGCTGGTATGTGTAAAGCTACCCTAAACAAATTACAGGTAGTGCAAAATTCAGCAGCTAGAATACTCACTAGAACTAAGTTCAAAGGGAAATAGGGCCTTCTCTTCACTAGCTCCAAAACTGTGGAATTCTTTAACAACTGAGATAAGGCAAGCAACATCTCTTGGTACTTTTAAATCTAACTTAAAACTCATTTTTTTAGGGTAGCTTGTTTGTAATTTTACATAGTTCTTAATTTATAGTCTATTTTGTTGTTTTAATTTTAATCTTTATATTATGTCTGTACAGTATTTTTCTTGTTTTTATTTTGCTTCTGTAAAGCGCTTTGAGATGTTCCTTTAAAGGCGCTATAGAAAATAAAGGTTATTATTATTATTATTATCTTTAAACTGTGTATCAATGACTGCCAGAGTGGCTTCTTCATATATAAATGAAGCTCTATGTCCACAAACTCACTTTGCACAATTTTATGACAACGCATCAAAAGAAAATGAGAATATATTGCTGAATACTGTCTGTAACCCATTAACATTTTCATGGCATCAGACAGACAATAATACTCAATAACCATACAAAAACAGTGTATAAGCACTTTGTTTCCTTTTTAGTAGGCTATTTCTCCCTATGTGCTCTGTTGTAAACAATCTGTATCAGCAATTTAGTTGTCCCTTACCCATGAAAGATGTACAGAACACAACCATAACAATAAACAAATATCAACTCTATCATAACAATGAGTGATTGTAATTATATTTTCTGACAACATTAAGCACTTAAGTCGTAATGCATCACGCGGCCTCCACCAGAGCAGCGGCGTCGGCCGCCTCCCAGCCGCGATTGCGCAATCCATCAAGCGGGTGCAGCCGGCCGTACCTCAACCGCTCAATTTATCGATTTAATAAACACGTTCATCAAACTAACACATATAACTTACGTATAAACATTTTATGAAGACAAACTGTGATGCCACATCACTCATCTTACCTGTAAAAACACATAAACAAAGATAGAAATTAGTTATCTATTAGTTAACACATACATGACTACTTGAATCCATATCACTACACATTCATACTTCTAAAATCTGTCAATGAGCAACTGGTTCAAAGGTCTCTCTCTCTCTCTCTCACACACACACACACACACACACACACACACACACACACACACACACACACACACACACACACACAATCTTTAGTCCTCCTCAGATAATCTGAAGCACAGTATAATAATTAGGACATACTAATGTGATACTAGTGTGAATTATTCACAATAAAAAGTACGTCATTGTTCTTGACCTGTTCTTGGATGTATGTGTGTGTGTGTGTGTGTGTGTGTGTGTGTGTGTGTGTGTGTGTGTGTGTGTGTGTGTGTGTGTGTGTGTTTGTTTTCTTAAGATATTAAAACCAAAAGACTTTTAACATAAGATTACAAAAAATTTAAATATGACATGTTTATGTGGTTGATGACATAATTTCATGTTCAGCTTATGCACCATTTAACAATAGTGGTTTTATCCTACTTGTTTAGATAAAATTTAAAAAGACAATTTAAATGCATAAATTACATAGATGACCAATAAAAGTGAACAAATATCTGTTTAAAACGCCCCTCAAAATGACCAACAAATCATGAAGGTGGTGTTAAAGGCAGTTAATGACGACACATGGCTGGCACACTATTACTGACTAGTTGAGTAGGAGGAGACTCCAGATACAATTAGGACTGAGGACACAATAAAAGACAGAAGTTGCTGAGTAGTTAAACATTGGTATATGCAGTTTGGGAACAATGGTAACTACAGGGGTAAGTTTGGCATTTGTGGGGCTTTTTCTTGCCTTCAGTGCTGTGAGCAGTGTTCCTGCAGCCCCACCAAATGTGAAAAAGCTTCCTGGGATGCCCACTGTGCTGCCACAGACAACAGGCCAGGTTCAGAAATGCCAAGTGCAAGACTATGAAAGAATTCCTTGTGGAGAACCTGGCATCGTGGCTTCTCGGTGTAACGCCATAAACTGCTGTTTTGATGGTCAACACTGCTATTATGGGAAAACTGGTAAGTGTGAAATCCTGCTTGACTCTTGATTGGGGTTTAACATGAAACTGATTCCTTTCTTTTTTTGGTGTTCCCAGTGACTGTCCAGTGTACAATTGATGGCCAGTTTGTGCTGGTGGCAGCCAGAGATTCAACCCGTCCCAGGATAAGCCTGGAGTCCATCAGCCTGTTGGGAGGAAACAGTGGACCCTGTAGTCCTGTTGACTCAAATGCAGCCTTTGCTATTTACCAGTTTGCTGTGACTGCTTGTGGGACAACCATGATGGTTTGTGTCACTTTATTTTTCTTCCCGTAACTGCGTTGCTCATTTCAGGTAGCTGTTTATTGTGCTCTCTACTTTTCTCCTGTCTAGGTAAAAGGTGGATATGTGGTCTATGAAAACAGGATGGTTTCTTCCTATGAAGTTGGAATTGGACCCCGAGGCTCAATCACAAGAGACACTACTTATGAGTAAGTGATCGAAAACTCCTGGTTGTGGGATTAAATAAGGGGTTTTACTAACCTGCCATTTCCTTTTTGTAGGCTTTATTTCCAGTGTAAATATTCAGGTGTTGGCTTGGCTGCTTTGTCTATTGAGCCTTCAGCTAATGTTGATCCTCTGCCCATCGTTGCTTCTGGACCACTCCAAGTAGAACTAAGACTAGGAAAAGGGCTCTGTCTCTCAAAGGGTTGTGTGGAAGGTGAGCACTGTCTGGATATTAAAATGCAGTTTCAGTAGCTTCAACAGATGCTGACTTCTCCTCTCTCCCAACAGAACAAATAGCCTATAACTCTTACTATAGTGCTAGTGACTACCCTGTGACCAAGGTTCTGAGGGAACCGGTGTACGTCGAAGTGCGCATTGTTGGAAGAACCGATCCAAACATTGTCCTGAGCTTGGGCAACTGCTGGGCGACTTCTTCCCCTAACCCCTACAGTCTTCCCCAGTGGGACCTTCTGGTGTCCGGGTAAGCTTCCGGGATTTGTTTGTAGCCCAATGTCTATATTGAACAGGAAGTGATGCCCTTATGTATCCCCAAGGTGTCCCTACAAGGATGACCGCTATTTGACCAAGCTGATCCCAGTTAGTGGAACGTCTGGACTTGCATACCCTACCCATTACAGACGCTTTGTCCTGAAGATGTTCACGTTTGTGGACAAGACCTCTATGGCTCCCATGCAAGAGACGGTAAATGCTCGTTCTTCTGTTCTACATGCTTCTGCATGGTGTGGGTTCTTTTTTGCTTAGGTTCTCTTCCTTTCCCTCAGCTCTACATCCACTGCAGTACAGCTGTGTGTCTTCCGAGTGTGCTGGACTCCTGTGAGCCAATGTGCACCAGAACAAGTGAGTAGACCCCTTATTGCTGTTTGCTGCTTCTCCTGACTGAATAGCTTATTGAGCTGTGGCTTTTTCCCCCTCCATTTTTAGGAAGAGATGTTTCTGCAGTGGAAGAAGGTGCTTCTCGCTTATCAGGAGTAGTGTCTAGTGGAGGCGTGATCTTTACTCAAAATTCCTCTCCTTTGATTTAAAGCTGTGCAAAATAAATGCATTTGCCTTTCAAACTGTCTTTGGTTCATTTAGTGTGCAAGGTGTGCTTCTTCTGGATAAGGGTTAATATTTGGGGTTCTTGTGGCTTTAGTGATTGTCCCATGGTTTACCTTGTCTAAGCTTGCACCATGTCCTTGGTGTTGCTTTCACCTTACATGGCTTCAGGGCTGTCAAGTGCCATGCATTTCCTTTCGTCACTTTGCAATATTAAATTGTTTTGATTTACCCAGTCAAATTAATTTCTAACATGTATTTTTGTTAATTCGGTCTGATAAATCTGCCACAAAGTATGGTCTGTTGTTGTAAAGGATTAAACTTACAAAATTAGCAGGGGACTAAATTTTTCCCCCACTGTAATAACTCATTCCATCTGAGCCAGTATTGCAACACTCTACATCCGTCTCACTGTAGAACAGAACATAATCTGGCCTGTAGCTCAACAAATCCAGTCAGCATTATTTTGTCATTGTTTGTTTTTAATTTTGCCAGCTTTACAGTCTCCATGCCAGTCAGGACTCACTCCTTTAACCATATTACTGGTCTGATGGAAATTAGACTTCTTGTCAGCAGTATGAACAAATGGTGGTTTGGGTGTTTTTTTTTGTGTAACTTCTATGAATATATATATTGCCCCAGTGGGCTATAGGCAGAAAAAAAACACTACAAATCCTTAAACCTCTGCGTGTCTAATGAACTGGCGTGAAAGTTTTAGTAAAATGTTTTCAAAAATAAATGTTTTATATTTATCAATGAACAGAAGAGAAATCCAAATCACCTCAATATTTGGTGTCACCAGCTCTGTAGAACAATATCAGGCAATGAGCTGGTGATGTGGTCTGCCTCAGATCCTTCAGTCTCCTAATGTAATCCAGACAGACTGGATAAAGTATAATTTATTCTTCATAAGTAGTCTTACCCTGGATAAAAGTTTCCATAGAATTCAAATGAAAGTGTTCTACTCACAATGGCAGTTTTGGTGAGAAATTCTTAAAAGTGAAATTGTGTTCAGTTCCTTTTACATGCTGTGACCTGCGGTAACATAATTTACCTCTGCTACTCTATTCAAATTTATTTGTATAGCGCTTTTAGCGATTGACATTGTCTCAGCAGCTTTACAGAACATAAACATAGAACAAAAGGTTAATATAAAGAATAATATAAAGACAAATATAATTCAAGATTAATATTAGATATATTTAAAGGTGTTTGTATTTATCCCCAATGAGCAAGTCTGAGGTGACACAGGAGACTGTGGGGAGGAACAACTTCCTTAGATGATAATGGAAGAAACCTTGAGAAGAACCAGACTCAGTCTGGGGCAGTCATGGCCTAATGGTTTGAGAGTCTGACTTGTAACCGGAAGGTTGTTGGTTCGAGTCTCGGGCCAGCCACGACTGAGGTGCCCTTGAGCAATGGAGGGTGTGATTATAAATAATACAGTCTGATAAATGTTGTATTGATGAGGAGGTTGTTGTCCTCAAAGACCACATGGAGTTGCTGCATCTCTTTAGTATAGCAGAGTCTAACTGGAGGTGGTAGATCTCTAGATGCCTCAGGATCCTCACAGATTTGGCCTCATCTCAGCGGAGATCCAAAATCATCTTATGGCACAAAAGACAATCAGAGCTGGTGCAATTTCTGGATGCCTCGTAATGGGTAGAAAGAGAGAAGCAGCGGAGAGCAGTAATAATGTGCATTTGATCTGATGTAATAGAGCACAATATTATGGGATGTATTATGTGTACGACTGACTAAAGAGAAGTTTTTAATCGACATTTAAACTGGGAAAGTGTGTCTGAGCCCCGAACAATATCAGGAAGATTTTATTCCAAAGTTTGGGAGCTAAATAAGAAAACGTTTTACCGCCTTAACTATCTTAACTATCTTAACATAACTATCTTATGTTTAACCAGTAATTTAGAAATCAAAGCCACCTCCTCTTTAGATACGTTAGGTCATGCTCTTGCACGTCTACTTAGAACTCAGGATGCCACACTGCAGGACACTCCGCATGATTGCAGTGCTGAAATCATTCACTCTACTAGCATTCGCACTGATTTATAATCCACTCCATTAAATACAGGCGATTCACTATTTGTTCATGGCTCTTGTTCAAAGCCATATGATGGTCACTTTCTGTGTGGGTATTCTCTGTATGCTCTGCCTGATGTTGTTGTTGAAACTTACTCTTTACCTTCTATGTCTGCACAGGCAGCTGAACTTTTTGCTCTAACTCGCACGTGTATTCTCTCTGAGGGTATGAATGTAACAATCTACACTGATTCACGTTATGCTTTTGGCGTCGCCCATGATTTCGGACGAATTTGGAAAACACGTGGTTTCCGCTCCGCCGAGAGGAAACTTATTTCCTACTCTTCACTGGTGCAGGTCGTGCGCGAGTTTTACGGTGTTATAGGATAAGTTGACTAAAGCTAGGCAGGTGACGGGTAGCCAAAATTGGGTTGACTTGTTACCCGCTGTTCTAGCAGAAATGAGTGACACCGCGAAAAGACGTCCATCTATTACCACACGAAATTATGTTTGGTCGGTCGTTTCCCACACCCTGGAAGAAGGGTGAGTCATCTATAGGTACAAATAATCTTGATGTGCATATTGCCGAGTATTCCGCTGCCTTTACTGACACTTTATCAAGACACTATGAACAAATTTCAGCAGCTATACCTATCATTTCCAAGGTGCCGACACATCCATTTCAAGTTGGAGATATGGTCTTAATTATATCATTAAAACCTAAACCATTGGGCGAAAGTAAATATGATGGGCCAGCGGAAATAGTCGTGACTACATGAACAGGTGTACTAACTGATCTTTTTCCACAGTGGATCCATGTTACCAGGGTGAAGAGATGTCATCCAGGGGTCGACTCCGCTGTGAATGCATAAAATAATTATCTGTGTGTCACCATTTTCTTTATGTTACAGAGATACAGCCTTCGAACCCTTCCATGAATTTTCTAGAAGGTGCCTTCAACCTCCTGGCTTCTCCCACCATCACTTCACAACGCTCAGCAGTGACCCCACGGACCTTTCTGTGCCGGTTCTTTGGACATCATTAAAGCTGCAGGAGGTGACGGGAAAGGCTGAAGAAAACTGAACGACCACCTCTAGTTGAGCACAGGACACAGAACCAGTGACCAGTATGGTTGTCAGCCTCCTCATCTTGATCATCTGCCTTGGGACAGGGTTACCCGTCCAAGCACATCCTCACAACAACGAATTCTGAGAAGTGACTGCGGGTCTGGGCCAGGCCAGGCAACATACTAACAGTGATTACTCGTTTAGCCTGGCTTCCAGAGAAAGATATATAATCATATATGAGTTGTTTATCCATTATAACTTTATCATGGATAAAAGAGGATAATTGTGAGAATAATTGTATAAAATAATCTTTTCTGATAATGTTGCAGACTTTCTGTACAGAGCACATTGTTCTTCCTCTCTCTCACACACATTCCTTCTCTATCTTACACATACACACAGATGCCTTGACCTTAGTTTAACCCCGTCCCCACCATAGCAGGAACCTCTGTTTTGCATCTATCGCACTTGCAACAAAAAAGCAGTTGTAAGAAACATGATACTTTGGCTGGTGGGGTTCCTACTTTGTGATAACAGCCAAGGCTGCTTTTGTAGACACTAGCATTAAACTCCAGTACACACCCACTACACCCTCCCTCTTCTATAGTACGATTATATATTCTTGTTTTACCTAATAAACTTTGGAACTTCTCTTTGTAAGACTGACACGTGTGTTTCATTGAGAATTCCCCAAGGCCTTGTGGAGAACAGAAATCGAGCAGAGGTCAAGAGGCTGAATTTAGTTATCCTACCCAGGTGGCAGATGAGAAAATAGTGATCCTGCCCAAACAGATGAGAATTCCTTACAGAATGTAAAGTGTGAGAGCTTCTGTGTACTTGTTTTTGGAATGATAAGTAGTCTTTTCTGTCTTCTTGTAAGTAAATGTACAAGATTTATGACCATATACATATTTATAATCATATCTATATTTATATCTCTATATTTAAATAATTGAGCAGTTGTTACATTAAGTGTAAACTCAGTACATCAAAGTGTGAGGTGAAGTTAAACAGATCCTTGTTATGTTCTATCAATCCCTGGACTTCACCCTTGTCCCTGGTGTTGGCCTACGGTCCATGTTGATTTCTGATTCTCTTTTCCATATCAGTCCTTCTCTGTCCTCTGATCCCGGTCTACTCTATCAGTCCTTGGCCTTGACCTTTGTCCCACACAGATCCTCTGCCCCTGATCCTGTGTTGGCTCCTGCTCACTGCTGCTGAGGATGCTCCATATGGAGCCTGAAGATACACAGGATTACTGTAGATGGTACCGTGTAGAGACCATGGGGTTAGCTTTTCCATCAGTGAACAGTTGATAACTTCAACAAGACAGATTTCATATAAAAAATAGAATAACTCTGGTTAAATAATCAGACTTTAGGCTCTGGCTTGTTGATTAGAAGGTTGGGCTTCAAGCACCAGCACCGGCAAACTGCTTCTGAGCAACACTTTAAACCCTCCTGCCCCAAGCGTACAACATCATGGCTGGCTTTATAATCCCATTTTTAGGTGTTTATATTGATTCATAATCTCACTTTAGGTGTTTATAATGATTTATAATCCCACTTTTAATGTTTATAGTGATTTATAACCCCACTTTAAGTGTTTATAATGATTTATAATCCCACTTTTAGTGTTTATAATGATTTATAATCCCACTTTTAATGTTTACAATGATTTATAATCCAACTTTCGGTGTTTATATTGATTTATAATCACACTCTCAGCTTTTATAATGATATATATATATATATATATATATATATATATATATATATATATATATATATATATATATATATGATCACTTGCTTAACTCACGAGTCAGTCTATAAAGTTGATAAAACTAACTCTTTTCAGCTGTTCTGTAACCAAAAACTCTGAGTTTAAACTTGAACTCTGAGTTGACAAAACCTGAGATGGGAAACTCTGAGTTGGTTGAACCACCTTTCTGAAACAGGCCCCTGTTCTTGGACAGAAAGCCTCGTTTTGGCCAGAAGATCTATGAGGACCTTAATTTTCACACTAAAATCCCTGATTACTGTTGGGAGAACCCTCTGCTCGCACGGACGAGCCTTCACTCTGAATTAAAAAACCTCATCTTGGCCTCATCACTTGGGCAAATGAACTAAAGAAAAAAAACCCAATTACTTTGAGAGAATCTATAAATAAACCAATCAAATAAACCAGCCATTTCACTGAACCCTTCATAAACACAAAGGCGTGAATCTTTTAGACATAAATACATGTTTACTAACAGTGACCTACTTTAAAATAGATATATAGTTTATAATAAAATATAATTTTATTTCTTTGTTTCCATACCTCTGAAAAGCACAATACAAATAAACTGAAAGGAATTTTTTTTATTGAACTATATAAACTATATATAATAGATAATATAGTGTTAGAGCGTCTAACTTTAGGACAACTTTTATTTTGTTTTGTTTTTTGTTTTTGTCAATGTGACTGTAGAGACACTTATACACGACAAGGAAAGAAAGCTCTGTCAAAATAAAAGTATGCTGTGGTACAAGAAGATATTCACAGTAAATACTACCAATATTACTTATATATATATATATATATATATATATATATATATATATATATATATATATATTTCTCTTTCTTAATATTTTAAAACCAAAAGACTTTTAACATGACATTACAAAAAAATAAAATATGATATGTTCATGTGGTTAATGATATAATTTCATGTTCAGCTTATGCACCATTTAACAATAGTGGTTTTATTTGTTTAGATCAAATTTAAAAAGACAATTTAAATGCATATATTAAAATAATGGGAGTTAATTAGCTGACCAGCCTCAGATTTTTAACATTACAAAACTCTCACATATAATTAACTTGACCAATAGAAGTGAACAAATATCTGTTTAAAATGCCCCTCAAAATGACCAACAAATCATGAAGGCGGTGATTAAGGCAGTTAATGACGACACACGGCTGGAACACTATTACTGACTAGTTGAGTAGGAGGAGACTCCAGATACAATTTGGACTGAGGACACAATAAAAGACAGAAGTTGCTGACTAGTTAAACATTGGTGTATGTAGTTTTGGAGCAATGGTGACTACAAGGGTAAGTTTGGCATTTGTGGGGCTTTTTCTTGCCTTCAGCGCTGTGAGCAGTGTTCCTGCAGCCCCACCAAATGTGAAAAAGCTCTCTCAGGATCCTCAGCTTCCTGGGATGCCCACTGTGCTGCCACATACACCTGGCCAGGTTCAGAAATGCCAAGTGCAAGACTATGAAAGAATTCCTTGTGGAGAACCTGGCATCGTGGCTACTCGGTGTAATGCCATAAACTGCTGTTTTGATGGTCAACAGTGCTATTATGGGAAAACTGGTAAGCTTGAAATCCTGCTTGACTCTTGATTGGGGTTTAACATGAAACTGATTCCTTTCTATTTTGGTGTTCCCAGTGACTGTCCAGTGTACAATTGATGGCCAGTTTGTGCTGGTGGCAGCCAGAGATACAACTCGTCCCAGGATAAGCCTGGAGTCCATCAGCCTGTTGGGAGGAAACAGTGGACCCTGTAGTCCTGTTGACTCAAATGCAGCCTTTGCTATTTACCAGTTTGCTGTGACTGCTTGTGGGACAACCATGATGGTTTGTGTCACTATTTTTCTTCCCCTAACTGCGTTGCTCATTTCAGTTAGATGTTTATTGTGCTCTCTACTTTTTCTCCTGTCTAGGTAAAAGGTGGTTATGTGGTCTATGAAAACAGGATGGTTTCTTCCTATGAAGTTGGAATTGGACCCCGAGGCTCAATCACAAGAGACACTACTTATGAGTAAGTGATCTAAAACTCCTGGTTGTTGGATTAATTAAGGGGTTTTACTAACCTGCCATTTCCTTTTTGTAGGCTTTATTTCCAGTGTAAATATTCAGGTGTTGGCTTGGCTGCTTTGTCTATTGAGCCTTCAGCTAATGTTGATCCTCTGCCCATCGTTGCTTCTGGACCACTCCAAGTAGAACTAAGACTAGGAAAAGGGCTCTGTCTCTCAAAGGGTTGTGTGGAAGGTGAGCGCTGTCTGGATATTAAAATGCAGTTTCAGTAGCTTCAACAGATGCTGACTTCTCCTCTCTCCCAACAGAACAAATAGCCTATAACTCTTACTATAGTGCTAGTGACTACCCTGTGACCAAGGTTCTGAGGGAACCGGTGTACGTCGAAGTGCGCATTGTTGGAAGAACCGATCCAAACATTGTCCTGAGCTTGGGCAACTGCTGGGCAACTTCTTCCCCTAACCCCTACAGTCTTCCCCAGTGGGACCTTCTGGTGACTGGGTAAGCTTCCAGGTTTTGTTTGTAGCCCACTGTCTATATTGAACAGGAAGTGATGCCCTTATGTATCCCCAAGGTGTCCCTACAAGGATGACCGCTATTTGACCAAGCTGATCCCAGTTAGTGGAACGTCTGGACTTGCATACCCTACCCATTACAGACGCTTTGTCCTGAAGATGTTCACGTTTGTGGACAAGACCTCTATGGCTCCCATGCAAGAGACGGTAAATGCTCGTTCTTTTGTTCTACATGCTTCTGCATGGTGTGGGTTCTTTTTGTTTAGGTTCTCTTCCTTTCGCTCAGCTCTACATCCACTGCAGTACAGCTGTGTGTCTTCCGAGTGTGCTGAACTCCTGTGAGCCAATGTGCACCAGAACAAGTGAGTAGACCCCTTATTGCTGTTTGTTGCTTCTCCTGACTGAATAGCTTATTGTCCTGTGGCCCCCCCTCCTCCATTTTTAGGAAGAGATGTTTCTGCAGTGGAAGAAGGTGCTTCTCGCTTATCAGGAGTAGTGTCTAGTGGAGGCGTGATCTTTACTCAAAATTCCTCTCCTTTGTTTTAAAGCTGTGCAAAATAAATGGATTTTCCTTTCAAACTGTCTTTGGTTCATTTAGTGTGCAAGGTGTGCTTCTTCTGGATAAGGGTTAATATTTGGGGTTCTTGTGGCTTTAGTGATTGTCCTTTTGGTTTAAGCTTGCACCATGTCCTTGGTGTTGCTTTCACCTTACATGGCTTCAGGGCTGTCAAGTGCCATGCATTTCCTTCAGTCACCTCACAGTACTAAATCATGTTTTGATTACCCAGTCAAATTATTTTTTTTTTAAACTCGCTATAAATTATGGTCTGTTAATTTCATTGTAAAGAATTAACTTACAAAATTAGCAGGGGATCAGAATTACTTCCCCCACTGTAAGAAACAGCAGTCATTCCATCTCAGCCAGTATTGTGACCTTTATCCGTCTCCCTTCACATCTCACTGTAGAACAGAACATGCTCTGGCCCATAGCTCAATAAATCCAGTCAGCATATTCTGTGATTTTGCTTTCATTTTGACAGCTTTACTGTGTCCATGCCAGTCAGGACTTGCTGCTTTAACTATTATTAGCAGCATGATGGTGTTCACTGGTCTGATGGAAATTAGACTTTCTTATCAGTATGATCAAATTAACGTGTTACTGATGGCCTGATCAATAAATAGTTTAAAAGACAAAAACTACTTTAGACATAATAGGATAGAAACATTTGTGTGAAATATTAGCAAAAGTAAGCAGAGCAATATCAGGCAAAGAGCTGGTGATATCTGCCTCTGATCCTTCAGTCTCTTTATGTAATCCAGACAGACTGGATAAAGTATAATTTATTCTTCATAAGTAGTCTTACCCTGGATAAAAATTTACACAGAATTCAAATGAAAAAAGTGTTGTTCAACTCACAATGGCAGGTTTAGTGAGAAATTCTTACAAGTGGTGTGTTCAGTTCCTTTTACATGCAGTAACATAATTTACCTCTGCTAATCTATTCAAGTTTATTTGTACACCACTTAACATTTGACATTGTCTCAAAGAAGCTTTACAGAACAAACATAGAACAAATGGTTAATATAAAGATTAATATAATACAAAATTCAAGATTAATATTAGATATATTTAAATGTGTATGTATTTATCCCCAATAAGCAAGTCTGAGGTGACTCAGGTGACTGTGGGGAGGAAAAACTCCCTTAGATGGTAAAGGAAGAAACCTTGAGAAGAACCAGACTCGAAGGGGAAATTCATCCTCACATGGGTGACACTGGAGGGTGTGATTATAAATATACAGTCTGATAAATGTTGTATTGATAAGGTTGTTGCCCTCAAAGACCACATGGAGTTGCATTTCCTCTTTAGTATAGCAGAGTCTAGCTGGAGGTGGTAGAACTATAGATGCCTCAGGATCCTCACAGATTTGGCCTCGTCTCAGCAGAGGTCCAAAATCTTCTTATGGCACAAAAGACGATCAGAGCTGGTATGCCTCGAGCTGGTATACCACAATTTCTAGATGCCTCGTGATGGGTAGAAAGAGAGAAGCAGTGGAGAGGAATTAATGTAGCTGCTGTTCATAAAATTAGCAAGCACTAGATGATAATATGCATTTGATTTGATGTACAGTAATAGAGCACAATATTATGGGATGTATTATGTGTATGCCTGACTAAAGAGATGAGTTTTTAATCTACATTTAAAAAAAGTGCGTCTGAGCCCCAAACACTATCCGGAAGACACTTCCAAAGTTTGGGAACTAAATAAGAAAACGCTCTACCACCTTTAGTAGACTTAGATATTCTGGGAACTACCAGAAGTCCTGAGTTTTGTGATCTCAGAGAGCGTGAAGGATTGTAACGTGTTAGAAGACTAGTTAGATACATGGGAGCTAAACCATTAAGAGCCTTGTACATAAGTAGCAGCAGTTTGTAATTAATTCTAAACTTAACAGGTAGCCAGTGTAGAGATGATAAAATTGGGGTTATATGGTCATACTTTCTTGTCCTAGTGAGAACTCTGGCAGCTGCATTTTGGACTAACTGTAACCTATTTATTAAAGATGCAGGACAAGCACCTAGTAATGCATTACAATAGTCCAGTCTAGAGGTCATGAAGGCATGAACTAGCTTCTCAGCTTGGCAATATTTCTAAGGTGGAAGAAGGCTGTGTTTGTAATATGGTGATATGATTTTAAAGACAAGTTACTGTCTAATAAACACCCAGGTCTTTCACTTGTAATGGGGTAGAAGGTGTGGGACTACGGATTGAGTGGACTACAAATCCCAGGAGTCAAGATGGTATAAAAGGAAGTCAAACTTGTTGACTTCCTCTTTGTGTACCATGTGCTAAGAAAAGCTGTTTGGTGATGAAAAAAAACAATTTATTAATGAACAGTATAGCAGTCTAGAACTGAATTGTAAAGTGTCCTCATGGGAGTTGTGTTAATGGTTATTTCTTTTTTTTTTTTTTGGGTTGTTTTATTTATCTTGGACCAACTGATGACCGGGGGGTTTCCTTTACCTCATACATGTGGTGTACTCTGTTAATGTGGGGGGAAACAACTTGTTGTGGTTTGAGGGTATGATTTCCTTTTGCTGTGGAGAGAGGATCGAACGGGTTTTGGTTTTACTTGTAATTTGAGTGTGCACTTATTTGCAGAGTAGCTACTATTAGATAGGCCTGGGAACCCAGTTGTCTGTAATGGTTACAAGATATATCTTTTTCTTTCTTTGTTTTTGTTTGTTTGATCTTTTTGATTCTTTCTGATGCTAATTGGAAATATTGTAAAATAAACATTTTCATATTTGCGAAGAAACACACTGTAGTGGTTACCCTTAATTTTAAGGTATCTCCTCATCCCCTTGTGGGATGATTGGGTTATACACTGTTGAGCTACTAGTAACAGTACATCCCTCTAATTGGAAGGTAAAATGCAGTGTTGTAATGTAACGGAGTACAAATACTTCGTTACTGTACTTAAGTAGAAATGTCACGTATCTGTACTTTACTTTGCTATTTACATTTATGTTTACTTTCACTTTTACTCCACTACATTTCCTAGATAAAATGTATACTTTTACTCCGATACATTTCCACTAAGCATCTTCGTTACTCGTAAAATCAGAAGAAATGTGTGCGACTGCAATAAGGGAGGTTTGGCGAATCACTGCTCCTAGATTGCATTATGCACATCCACACACGCTACGGAGAAGCACAGGTGCGCGCAGCGTGCACGCGCAGTCAGAGCTGGAGGCGTTTATCTTTAACGTTAATCGGCTGAAAGCTGTAAATATGGCAACCAAAAGCAGTGAAATGTCACTATTCTTATTACCAGAGTTACAGCACAAACAAAATATTAATGCAAACAATCCATTCAATACTAAATAAAAATAACATTTATTGATCTGGTCTTTGTCTTGTGATATTAGTTTATTCATGACTGAATTCATCGGACACACTGTAGAGAATACACACACATGAACTGATCTAATTCAAGACTGGCATCATTACATCATGCATAAAATTTTGGTGTCCACTTTTGCCATTTAATAATACCATAACTTTTGTCTTACTGTGTAGTCATATAATATATAATATAAAACTCCTCATGTTTTAAATTCTCACTGAGGGATAAAACCCCTAAAGATGAAACCCTAGAACTGCCCCTGCTCTTATGCCGACCGAAAATCACTGAAGTTTTACTTTTTACTTTTACTTGAAATATTTAAGTACATTAAATATCAGAATTTCTTTTGATACTTAAATACAGTAAATATCAGATACTTTAAGACTTTTACTAATATAAAATATTCTAAAATGTAAGTAATATTCTAAAAGGCAACTTGCACTTCTACCAAAGTCTTTTTCTAGTACGATATCTGTACTTTTACTCAAGTATTGCTTTCTAGTACTTTATACACTACTGGTAAGTTGTGAGAGCTTGTGTGTACTGGTTTTTGACCGATAAGTAGTTTTTCTGTCTTTTCCATTTAAAGATCTTTTAATCTTTTATCTCTTTAACGCACTCAGTTAATTTGGACAAATTAGCTATTTCATCTGGTTTTGATGAGCTATATAACTGTGTATCCTCAGTATAACAGTGGAAACTAACCACGCTATCAAAGTTCATGCAGCTCTTCTCGTCTGCGCTTGAAATTTGTTTACTGATTACTGAATTTTTATTTTTTTTTTGGCAAAATGGTGGTTCCTAAATGTGACCGAAGGATATCAGAGTGATATGCGTGTCTGTGTGAAGTTGTGAAGCAGCACCAGCAGGAGCTGGCAACTGAGTGTGCAACGATTTATTACTGCACGCTTCCGATTTATGCAGCAAACTGGATAAAGAACAGCAATTGAACCAGCAGACTGTCTCTAGTCTCTGTCTCTAGTCTCACAGATATGACAGAAGGGCAGACCGGCTACACTAAGAACAAGTCATGTGTAACTTTAACACATGCAGTTTCTGTGCTATGATGGGGTATAAAACCTGACTGCAGGGCTATCAAGTGTCACTCATTTTGGTCTTTCGTCATGCTCTCCTGCCAAACATTGTACTTGTCACCCAGAAAAACTTACTATTCATCATATATTTAATGAAGTGTCTTCAAAACTTGAGAGCCCTGCAATATTATCTGGAGAGACGAAGTCTGTTGTTAATAGTAGTTAATAGTATTAACTGCAGTTAATATTGTGGCTATCTTTTGTATCATGATCCTAAAATCCCTGAACTCCAACTGTTAAAGCACAGACTGCATAATGAGTGTGGAGTTCAGTGTTCATCACTGTAATGAGGTTTGTATTGATTAACTGTTTAACTGAAAATAAATAGATGAAACATTCCAGTTTCACTTCATACACAAATATTTGAAGTGTGAAATTGTCCAATAATCAGTGCGTTACAAATAATGAGGAGTTGTAAAGGATTACATGAGAGATTCACTCCACACACAAAGGGTTAAAACTACATTTTTTTACAGGTTTATTTTTCAGCTGATCTTTTAATTTGGTGAGTGGTGACTTTTAGTTTTACACAAAAAGTCACGTGACTTGATGTCTCTAGCTGGCTTCACGCGTGTCATATGACATAAATGAAAGGTGGTGTTCTGATGTAACTGTGTTAAAGAAGATATGCAGATCTTGAAACACTCTTCATTAACTGCAAACCGTTCTATTCGCCACGGGAATTTTGCTCGTTCATTCTGGTGAGTGTTTACATTCCACCGCAAGCGCACGTGAGCTCGGCCCTACAGACACTCGCTGATATGATCATAGAGAGTGAGCAACAACACCCGGACTCTGTAGTAATAATTCTTGAGGACTTTAATAAAGCGATTCTCTCATATCACTCTGTCCCATGGGCAGCTCTGGGACTCTCTGATCACTGCATAGTTCATCTGATACCGACCTACAGGCAGAAACTGAAATCAGCTAAACTGGTATTAAGGACTGTAAAAAGATGGACTAAGGAAGTGGAGCAGGATTTACAAGCCTGTTTCGCTCTCACAGATTGAACTTTTTTTGAAGCTGCTGCCTCCGACCTGGATAAGCTCACAGAGATTGTAACATCATACATCAGTTTTTGTGAAGATTTGTGCATTCTCACGAGGTCTCAATTAACCTACAACAATAACAAGCCATGGTTCACTGCGAAACTCAGCCAGCTCAATCAGGCCAAAGTGGATGCTCACAGAAATGGGGATAGAGTCTTGTACAAACAGGCCAAATACACACTGAAAAAGGAGATCAGAGTGGCAAAGAGGAATTATTCCGAAAAATTACGGATTCAGATTTCCTCGAATGACTCAGCTTCAGTGTGGAAAGATCTGGGAAAGCTCAAATCTAGCACCCGCACCCACAGCACTGGCGCCCCCCCCAGGGCTGTGTTATCTCCCCACTACTCTTCTCCCTGTACACGAATGACTGCACCTCTAATGACCCCTCTGTCAAGCTCCTGAAGTTTGCAGACGACACCACACTGATCGGCCTCATCCAGGATGGTGACGAGTCTGCTTACAGACTGGAGGTTGAGCGGCTGTCTGTCTGGTGCAGCCTTAACAACCTGGAGCTGAACACGCTCAAAACAGTGGAGATGATATTGGACTTCAGGAGAAATCCCCCTGCTCTTCCCCCACTAACCATCATTGACAGCATTGTCACAGCAGTGGAGTCATTCAGATTCCTGGGAACCACAATCTTCCAAGACCTGAAGTGGGACATTCACATTGACTCCATTGTGAAAAAGGCTCAGCAGAGGTTGTACTTCCTTCATCAGCTGAATAAGTTCTACCTGCCACAGGATCTGCTAAAACAGTTCCACACTGCTGTCATTGAATCCATCCTCTGCACCTTAGTGACTGTTTGGTTCAGCTCAGCTACCAAATCCGACCTCAGAAGACTTCAGAGGGTAGTCTGGACTGCTGAGCGAATCATTGGCACAACTCTCCCCACACTTCATGACCTGTACTTCTCCAGAGTGAGCAAAAGTCACAAAGTCAATCACTCAGGACCCCTCACATCCAGCACACTCCCTCTTTCAACTCTTGCCATCTGGTCGATGCTACAGAGCCCTGAGCACCAGAACGACCAGACAAAGGAACAGTTTCTTCCCTCAGGCAATCCATCTGATGAACACTTAACACCATGAAACACACAACACCTAATATTTGTATTATGTATAGCTCAATTGCACATTTCATACTTGCACATCTGTACATACATACATACATACATACATACATACATACATACATACATACATACATACATATTATCTATACTGTTTACTGTTTACTTCAATTGCACATTTCACACCTGTAAATGTGTACATACAATTTCGTCTATACTGTGATAATGTCATTATGTTACACTGTGGAGCTTCTGTCACTAAAACAAATTCCTCGCATGTGAAAACATGCCTGGCAGTAAAGGTGATTCTGATTCTGGGTTATGTTCTACCAATCCCTGGACTTCACCCTTGTCCCTGGTGTTGGCCTATGGTCCATGTTGATCTCTGATTATCTATTTCCATTTCAGTCCTTCTCTGTCCTCTGATCCTTGTCTACTCTGCCCCTGATCCTGTGTTGGATCCTGCTCACTGCTGCTGAGGATGCTCCATATGGAGCCTGAAGATACACAGGATTACTGTAGATGGTACCGTGTAGAGACCATGGGGTTAGCTTTTTCATCAGTGAACAGTTGATAACTTCAACAAGACAGATTTCATATAATAAATAGAATAACTCTGGTTAAATAATCAGACTTTAGGCTCTGGCTTGTTGATTAGAAGGTTGGGCTTCAAGCACCAGCACCGGCAAACTGCTTCTGAGCAACACTTTAAACCCTCCTACCCCAAGCGTACAACAACATGGCTGGCTTTATAATTCAATTCTTATGTGTTTATAATGATTTATAACCCCACTTTCAGTGTTTATAATGATTTATAACCCCACTTTCAGTGTTTATAATGATTTATAATCCCACTTTCAGTGTTTATAATGATTTATAACCCCACTTTCAGTGTTTATAATGATTTATAATCCCACTTTCAGTGTTTATAATGATTTATAACCCCACTTTCAGTGTTTATAATGAATTATAATCCGACTTTTAGTGTTTACAATGATTTATAATCCCACTTTTAATGTTTATAATTATTTTTAATCCCACTCTCAGTGTTTATAATGATTTATAATCCCACTTTTAATGTTTATAATTATTTTTAATCCCACTCTCGGTGTTTATAATGATTTATAATCCCACTTTTAATGTTTATAATTATTTATAATCCCACTTTTAATGTTTATAATTATTTTTAATCCCACTCTCAGTGTTTATAATGATTTATAATCCCACTCTCGGTGTTTATAATGATTTATATGATTTATACCCAGATGAGGATGAGGTTCCCTTTTCAGTCTGGTTCCTCTCAAGGTTTTTTCCTCATGTTGTCTCAACACCACTGACTCTCTCATTAAATCACAGAAAAATAAAGAATAACCTCACATTATTTAAAACATTTGGTTAAAAGCATGATTAAAAGCAGCCTATATTTACTTTTCTATCCATTTTTTTAACTTCTGGACTAAAGTTGTTTTTTGTTTGTTTTTTACAGTATGAAATTCCTATCACATTCGTTCAATAAATATAAAGAATCGATTGTTTAAAACAAAACAAAATACTGCTTAATGAAATGAAGGTGCAGAATAACCCAATTATTAATGGAGTTAGAGCTAAAAGGTCTTATTTATCTATCTTTAATAACATTGGGTGTAAAGGTTGTGTGTAGATCAAATTGTACTAAATATTTCTTCTGGATTTTACAGAAATGCTGATGTTCGTACACATGTGCACATGTTGGTGACACCAGCCACCTGTCGGTTATTTGGTGTATGCACAGGTGTCCTGTGATAAACGCAGCTCAATGTTCATAATGTTGGTTGTGATCTACCTGCTCCATGGTGAGGTTTTTATCAGGTCCGGTCATGTAGCTGATGAGAAATCGGTTTCACTGAGCTGAAAAATCCATAAACACATAAACACATAAACACGTAGTGGGAAAACCCCAACCTGACCTCCATCTTCTAAAAACATCACCCATAGTTCACAAAGTTCCTCAGTGTTCCTTTATTCTAGCAGACGTTGGTGTGTATCACTTCATCACTGTTTGTGTTTCTCAGAGCATTCATACTTCTAAAATCTGCACAGTATAACAATTAAGACATACTAATGTGATAATGGACACGGTGGCTTAGTGGTTAGCACGTTTGCCTCACACATCCAGGGTTGGGGGGTCGATTCCTGCCTCCGCCTTGTGTGTGTGGAGTTTGCATGTTCTCCCCGTGCCTCGGGGGTTTCCTCCGGGTACTCCGGTTTCCTCCCCCGGTCCAAAGACATGCATGGTAGGTTGATTGGCATCTCTGGAAAATTGTCCGTAGTGTGTAATTGTGTGAGTGAATGAGAGAGTGTGTGTGCCCTGCGATGGGTTGGCACTCTGTCCAGGGTGTATCCTGCCTTGATGCCCGATGACGCCTGAGATAGGCACAGGATCCCCGTGACCCGAGAAGTTCGGATTGAATGAATGAATGAATGAATGAATGAATAATGTGATACTAGTGTGAATTGTTCATAATAAAAAGTACGTCATTGTTAGAACAACATTAAAGACGTTGGATGGAAGCACTGAGTTTGGGCAGAAAACCCCAATGGTCCCCAAAACACCAAAAAATCTTCATGGATAGAAGTCTGATTTGTGGTGAAAATGTTCTTAGCTCTTTTGGAGGCATCTTCAGATTGGGTGAAAGGACCTGTTCTTGGACAGAATGATTAGTTTGGCCTGAAGATCTAAAGCCCTGTTCACACTGCAGGTAAATGTGGCCCAAATCTGGTCAAGTGACCAGGTCAGACTTCTTCAGGAGTAGTGTGAACACTCAAATCTAACCAAGATCTAATTTTTTCAAATCAGATTTAGACCACTTCCATATGTGGTCTGGAATCAGACCCAAATCTGATTCTTTCCAATGTGGCCACAGTGTGAGCAACAAAGGTGGATTTGATGCAACTTTTACGTCAATCTACATCGACATTCGTCACAATTATGCGCCAGCGAGTACGCACACAAACGTGACTACGCCTACAAAATGGATCAAATAATCAAAAGTTGTCCTCGACATCGAAATTTTCAAAACACTGCATCTCTGTGCTGCCATTACACAAACATTTAGCAAGAAAAGCGAAAATGCTTACTTCCTCCATAACCTCGCCAACTTTAGCGCAACGGCGTGCTGCGTGTGACGTCATCGTTATTGTTCGTTTGCGCATGCGGGTCAGTTCAAAACAGCAAACTGTTCACACTGGTATCTGATATAGGCCACATTTAAAAAGGTAATGTGAACATCCAAACAAACAAATCAGATCTGAGCAAAATATCCGAATTGAGCACTATGACTTGCACTGTGAACGTGGCCTATGAGGACCTTAAACTTCACAATAAAATCCCTTACTGTTGGGAGAACCCTCTTCTCGCATGGACGAGCCTTCACACTGAATAAAAGAACCTCATCTTGGCCTCATCACTTGGGCAAATGGAACTAAGGAAAACACCCAAGTACTTTGAGAGAAATCTATAAATAAACCAAATGAATAAAGCAGCCATTTCACTGAACCCTTCATAAACACAAAGGTGCCAATCTTTTAGACTTAAATACATGTTTACTAACAGTGACCTGCTTTAAATATGAGAACATTAATAATAGAATAAAATAGAATTTTATTTCTTTGTTTCCATACTTCTGATAAACTACTTTGAGACAATGTGAATTGTTAAAATCACAATACAAATAAACTGAAAGGATTTTTTTTATTGATGTGAACGCTCTATGTGAACTATATATAATATATAATATAGAGTGTTAGAGCGTCTAACTTTTTGACAACTTTTATGTTGTTTTTTTTGTTGTTTTTGTCAATGTGACTGTAGAGACATGACAAGGAAAGAAAGCTCTGTCAAAATAAAAGTACCCTGCGATACAAGAAGATATTCACAGTAAATACTACTAATATTACTTATATATATATATTTTCTCTTAAGATTTTAAAACAAAAATACATTTAACATGACATTATAAAAAAATCAAATATGACATGTTCATGTGGTTAATGATATCATTTCATGTTCAGCTCATGCACAATTTAACAATAGTGGTTTTATTTGTTTAGACAAAATTTAAAAAGACAATTTAAATACATATATTAAAATAATGGGAGTTAATTAGCTGGCCAGCCTCAGATTGTTAACATTACAAAACTCTCACATATAATTAACTTGACCAATAGAAGTGAACAAATATCTGTTTAAAAAGTGTTCCCTCAAAATGACTAACAAATCATGAAGGCGGTGATTAAGGCAGTTAATGACGACACACGGCTGAAACACTATTACTGACTAGTTGAGTAGGAGGAGACTCCAGATACAATTAGGACTGAAGACACAATAAAAGACAGAATTTGCTGACTACCAAAACATCGGTGTATGTAGTTTGGGAACAATGGTGATTACAGGGGTAAGTTTGGCATTTGTGGGGCTTTTTCTTGCCTTCAGTGCTGTGAGCAGTGTTCCTACAGCCCCACCAAATGTGAAAAAGCTTCCTGGGATGCCCACTGTGCTGCCACATACACCTGGCCAGGTTCAGAAATGCCAAGTGCAAGACTATGAAAGAATTCCTTGTGGAGAACCTGGCATCATGGCTACTCGGTGTAATGCCATAAACTGCTGTTTTGATGGTCAACAGTGCTATTATGGGAAAACTGGTAAGTGTGAAATCCTGCTTAACTCTTGATTGGGGTTTAACATAAAACTGATCCCTTTCTTTTTTGTTTTCCCAGTGACTGTCCAGTGTACAATTGATGGCCAGTTTGTGCTGGTGGCAGCCAGAGATACAACCCGTCCCAGGATAAGCCTGGAGTCCATCAGCCTGTTGGGAGGAAACAGTGGACCCTGTAGTCCCGTTGACTCAAATGCAGCCTTTGCTATTTACCAGTTTGCTGTGACTGCTTGTGGGACAACCATGATGGTCTGTGTCACTATTTTTCTTCCCCTAACTGCGTTGTTCATTTCAGGTAGCTGTTTATTGTGCTCTCTACTTTTCTCCTGTCTAGGTAAAAGGTGGTTATGTGGTCTATGAAAACAGGATGGTTTCTTCCTATGAAGTTGGAATTGGACCCCGAGGCTCAATCACAAGAGACACTACTTATGAGTAAGTGATCGAAAACTTCTGGTTGTGGGATTAATTAAGGGGTTTTACTAACCTGTGACTTCCTTTTGTAGGCTTTACTTCCAGTGTAAATATTCAGGTGTTGGCTTGGCTGCTTTGTCTATTGAGTCTTCAGCTAATGTTGATCCTCTGCCCATCGTTGCTTCTGGACCACTCCAAGTAGAACTAAGACTAGGAAAAGGGCTCTGTCTCTCAAAGGGTTGTGTAGAAGGTGAGTGCTGTCTGGATATTGAAATGCAGTTTGAATTTCAGTAGCTTCCACAGATGCTGACTTCTCCTCTCTCCCAACAGAACAAATAGCCTATAACTCTTACTATAGTGCTAGTGACTACCCTGTGACCAAGGTTCTGAGGGAACCGGTGTACGTCGAAGTGCGCATTGTTGGAAGAACCGATCCAAACATTGTCCTGAGCTTGGGCAACTGCTGGGCGACTTCTTCCCCTAACCCCTACAGTCTTCCCCAGTGGGACCTTCTGGTGTCCGGGTAAGCTTCCGGGTTTTGTTTGTAGCCCACTGTCTATATTGAACAGGAAGTGATGCCCTTATGTATCCCCAAGGTGTCCCTACAAGGATGACCGCTATTTGACCAAGCTGATCCCAGTTAGTGGAACGTCTGGACTTGCATACCCTACCCATTACAGGCGCTTTGTCCTGAAGATGTTCACGTTTGTGGACAAGACCTCTATGGCTCCCATGCAAGAGACGGTAAATGCTCGTTCTTTTGTTCTACATGCTTCTGCATGGTGTGGGTTCTTTTTGTTTAGGTTCTCTTCCTTTCCCTCAGCTCTACATCCACTGCAGTACAGCTGTGTGTCTTCCGAGTCTGCTTGACTCCTGTGAACCAATGTGCACCAGAACAAGTGAGTAGACCCCTTATTGCTGTTTGCTGCTTCTCCTGACTGAATAGCTCATTGACCTGTGGCTTTTTTTCCCCCTCCATTTTTAGGAAGAGATGTTTCTGCAGTGGAAGAAGGTGCTTCTCGCTTATCAGGAGTAGTGTCTAGTGGAGGCGTGATCTTTACTCAAAATTCCTCTCCTTTGTTTTAAAGCTGTGCAAAATAAATGCATTTGCCTTTCAAACTGTCTTTGGTTCATTTAGTGTGCAAGTTGTGCTGCTTCTGGATAAGGGTTTATGATTGGGGGTTCTTGCGGCTTTAGTGATTGTCCCTTGGTTTACCTTGTCTTAGCTTGCACCATGTCCTTGGTGTTGCTTTCACCTTACATGGCTTCAGGGCTGTCAAGTGCCATGCATTTCCTTCAGTCACCTCACAGTACTAAATCATGTTTTGATTTACTCGGTCAAATTAATTTCTAACTTTTAGGGCTTGTTATAACCAAAAAAAAAAAAAAGCCACAAAATATGGCCTGTTAATTTCATTGTAAAGGATTAAACTCACAGAATTTAGCAGGGGATGAAATAACTATTTTCCCCACTGTAATAAATATCTGACATTTCATCTAGTATTGTCACAAATCTCCCTTCACATTTCACTGTAGAACAGAACATGCTCTGGCCAGTCATTATTTTCTGTGATTGTCATTGCTTTCATTTTGACAGCTTTACTGTGTCCATGCCAGTCAGGACTTGCTGATTTAACCATTATTACCAGTATGATGTTCACTGGTCTGATGGAAATTAGACTTTTTACCAGTATGAACATTTTTTTTTCTGCAGGCCTGAGGAATGGTTTAAAAGAAAAATAATTCAGACAGAATTGAAAGCAAGTTTGAGATCACTGTTTACTTTGAGGATAGAAATATTGTGACAATATTAGCAAGTTTTTTTTGGGTAACTTTTCCATGAATATTGCCCAAGTAGGCTATAAGCAGAAACGAATACTGATGACACTACAAATCCTTAAAGCCCTCAGTGTCTACAAAACTGTGCAAAAGGTTTAGTAAAATGTTTCCAAAAATCTAAATTTTATATATTTTTCAATGAACAGAAGAGAAATCCAAATCCCCAATATTTGGTGTCACCAACTCATTGTCTACAGACCAATATCAGGCAAAGAGCTGGTGATACCTGCTTCAGATCCTTCAGTCTCTTGACTGGATATAGAGTTATGCTTTTATTCTTCATAAGTAATCTTACCCTAGATAAAAGGTGCCCACAGAACTCAAGTGAAAAGTGTTCAACTCACAATGGCAGGTTTAGTGAGAAATTATATATATTCATAAAAGTTACCAAAAAAATTTATACTTTATGCTATTTCAAATGTTTCTATCCTCAAAGTAAACAGATCTCAAACTTGTCGCTGCTTTCAATGCTGTCAAGTTGTTTTTATCAGGCCTGCAGCAAAGCTTTATTAATTTGTTCATACTGATCATGTCTTATTTCCATCAGACCAGTGCACATCATACTGGTAATGTTAAAGCAGCAAGTCCTGACTGGCATGGACACAGTAAAGTCATCAAAATGAAAACAATGACAGAAAAAACGCTGACTGGATTTATTGAGCTATGGCCCAGAGCATGTTCTGTTCTACAGTGAGAGGGATGGAGAATGAAATTAACAGGCCATATTTTGTGGCAGGTTTTTTGTTTTAACAAGCCCTAAAAGTTAATTTGACCGAGTAATCAAAACATGATTTAGTACTGTGAGGTGACTGAAGGAAATGCATGGCACTTGACAGCCCTGAAGCCATGTAAGGTGAAAGCAACACCAAGGACATGGTGCAAGCTTAGACAAGATAAACCAAGGGACAATCACTAAAGCCACAAGAACCCCCAATCATAAACCCTTATCCAGAAGAAGCACACCTTGCACACTAAATGAACCAAAGACAGTTTGAAAGGCAAATGCATTTATTTTGCACAGCTTTAAAACAAAGGAGAGGAATTTTGAGTAAAGATCACGCCTCCACTAGACACTACTCCTGATAAGCGAGAAGCACCTTCTTCCACTGCAGAAACATCTCTTCCTAAAAATGGAGGGGGAAAAAAAAAGCCACAGGTCAATGAGCTATTCAGTCAGGAGAAGCAGCAAACAGCAATAAGGGGTCTACTCACTTGTTCTGGTGCACATTGGTTCACAGGAGTCCAGCACACTCGGAAGACACACAGCTGTACTGCAGTGGATGTAGAGCTGAGGGAAAGGAAGAGAACCTAAACAAAAAGAACCCACACCATGCAGAAGCATGTAGAACAGAAGAACGAGCAATTACCGTCTCTTGCAAGGGAGCCATAGAGGTCTTGTCCACAAACGTGAACATCTTCAGGACAAAGCGTCTGTAGTGGGTAGGGTATGCAAGTCCAGACGTTCCACTAACTGGGATCAGCTTGGTCAAATAGCGGTCATCCTTGTAGGGACACCTTGGGGATACATAAGGGCATCACTTCCTGTTCAATATAGACATTGGGCTACAAACAAAACCCGGAAGCTTACCCAGACACCAGAAGGTCCCACTGGGGAAGACTGTAGGGGTTAGGGGAAGAAGTCGCCCAGCAGTTGCCCAAGCTCAGGACAATGTTTGGATCGGTTCTTCCAACAATGCGCACTTCAACGTACACCGGTTCCCTCAGAACCTTGGTCACAGGGTAGTCACTAGCACTATAGTAAGAGTTATAGGCTATTTGTTCTGTTGGGAGAGAGGAGAAGTCAGCATCTGTTGAAGCTTTAGAAACTGCATTTCAATATCCAGACAGTGCTCACCTTCTACACAACCCTTTGAGAGACAGAGCCCTTTTCCTAGTCTTAGTTCTACTTGGAGTGGTCCAGAAGCAACGATGGGCAGAGGATCAACATTAGCTGAAGGCTCAATAGACAAAGCAGCCAAGCCAACACCTGAATATTTACACTGGAAATAAAGCCTACAAAAGGAAGTCACAGGTTAGTAAAACCCCTTAATTAATCCCACAACCAGGAGTTTTCGATCACTTACTCATAAGTAGTGTCTCTTGTGATTGAGCCTCGGGGTCCAATTCCAACTTCATAGGAAGAAACCATCCTGTTTTCATAGACCACATAACCACCTTTTACCTAGACAGGAGAAAAGTAGAGAGCACAATAAACAGCTACCTGAAATGAACAACGCAGTTAGGGGAAGAAAAATAGTGACACAGACCATCATGGTTGTCCCACAAGCAGTCACAGCAAACTGGTAAATAGCAAAGGCTGCATTTGAGTCAACAGGACTACAGGGTCCACCGTTTCCTCCCAACAGGCTGATGGACTCCAGGCTTATCCTGGGACGAGTTGTATCTCTGGCTGCCACCAGCACAAACTGGCCATCAATTGTACACTGGACAGTCACTGGGAAAACAAAAAAGAAAGGGATCAGTTTCATGTTAAACCCCAATCAAGAGTTAAGCAGGATTTCACACTTACCAGTTTTCCCATAATAGCACTGTTGACCATCAAAACAGCAGTTTATGGCATTACACCGAGTAGCCACGATGCCAGGTTCTCCACAAGGAATTCTTTCATAGTCTTGCACTTGGCATTTCTGAACCTGGCCAGGTGTATGCGGCAGCACAGTAGGCATCCCAGGAAGCTGAGGATCCTGAGAGAGCTTTTTCACATTTGGTGGGGCTGCAGGAACACTGCTCACAGCACTGAAGGCAAGAAAAAGCCCCACCAATGCCAAACTTACCCCTGTAGTTACCATTGTTCCCAAGCTGCATACCCCCAATGTTTAACTAGTCAGCAACTTCTGTCTTTTATTGTGTCCTCAGTCCTAATTGTATCTAGAGTCTCCTCCTACTCAACTAGTCAGTAATAGTGTTCCAGCCATGTGTCGTCATTAACTGCCTTTAACACCGCCTTCATGATTTGTTGGTCATTTTGAGGGGTGTTTTAAACAGATATTTGTTCACTTTTATTGGTCATCTATTTAATTTATGCATTTAAATTGTCTTTTTGTCTAAACAAGTAGGATAAAACCACTATTGTTAAATGGTGCATAAGCTGAACATGAAATTATATCATTAACCACATAAACATCTCATATTTTAATTTTTTGTAATCTTATGTTAAACGTCTTTTGGTTTTAATATCTTAAGAAAACATAAACACACACACACACACACACACACACACACACACATATATATATATATTCATTTATATTATTATATATATTCATTTATATTATTATAAATATTATAATATTATAATAATATAATATTTATAATAATATAAATGAATATAATATATATTATTATAAATATTATAATATTATATTATTCATATTCATTTATTTAATTTTTTAAAGTAATATTAGTAGTATTTACTGTGAATATCTTCTTGTGCCTCAGGGTACTTTTATTTTGACAGAGCTTTCCTTGTCGTGTATGTGTCGCTTCAGTCACATTGACAAAAACAAAAAAACAACATAAAAGTTGTCCTAAAGTTAGACGCTCTAACATTCTATATTTTATATTATATATATATATATATATATATATATATATATATATATATTATTATTATATATATATATATATATATATATATATATATATATATATATATATATATATATATATTATTATTTATATATATATATAGTTTCTATAGTTCAATAAAAAAAAATCCTTTTAGTATATTTGTATTGTGCTTTTAACAATTCACATCATCTCAAAGCAGCTTATCGTATAGTATAGACACAAAGAAATAAAATTCAATTTTACTCAATGTTCTCATATTTAAAGTAGGTCACTGTTAGTAAACATGTATTTAAGTCTAAAAGATTGGCACCTTTGTGTTTATGAAGGGTTCAGTGAAATGGCTGGTTTATTTGTTTGGTTTATTTATAGATTTCTCTCAAAGTAATTTGGTTTTTTTTTTAAAAATTTGGTTCCACTGGCGAACCTTCTAAGATCCGGTTTGCCTTTCCACCGGCTAGAGAGCCATCACAGCGCCGAGTGTGACGTCAGTGTAACTTATTTCCCTTCAATCAAAAGAAATAACACAGCAATTCCAGTTTTATGATTAAACTGGTTTATTATAAAACCAATGTCAACTTGTGTCCAATTTTTTTTTACAGAAATAAAATAAATAAATAACAATAATAAATCACAGGAAACAACAGACACAATTCCTTTTTTTTATATTATTAAGTAAATAAATAAACAAATAAACATTGCAAACATGTTGTAAACAAATAAACAAATGAACATTGTAACCTTCATGTAAAAAATTACCAGTTTCCAGAGGCAAGCACAACAAACCTTTATATGACATTTCAGAAAGACAACAGCCTAACATTTCTGGAAGTCAACAGCCCACCATTTCCGATTGACAACAGTTTATTTTTTAAAGACATTTCCTTTCGGCTAGCTTTCAGACCATCCAGCTCAAGAATTATCTTCTGGAACACCTCAAAAGTATACTTTAGTTCCTTTGGGTAGCTGAGGTTTAGAGCCCCATTAGCAGAGCACAGGCTCTGGATACATCCAGGTCTTGCAGGACTTCCGTTCCCTCAATAACAAGGCTGGGTCAAAATTTGTGGCACCTCTAGCTATGTCAATCTTCATTACATCATTAGCCACATCATCCTAAGTAGGTCAGAATCAATGTCAGTGTTTTAAGTCATAAAAAGGAGTAATACAAAGTACAGTGCCTTTGAGTGTAAGTATCTGATTTACATACCAAGTGCTCTTTAAAGAGATCTTCCTCCTTTTCTCCAAGATATATTATTAAAGAACGTATAGCAGTCTCTCTCCTCCTTTCCACAGAATCATCCTGTAAAGAAATAGGACATTAATAAACACAGTTAAATCTTAGGAGTTACAATTTATTTCCTTAGTAATTATAGTCTTGGTTGTAAAAGATTTTTCTTTCTTAGTAATTCGGGGACAGAGGACTAACTGACGACATCATTTTCCTTATAAGCATAAAGTTGCCTTTTAACACATCCAGCAGACACTGAGCATTCATTACAACACATTGTGTTTCTGGCCACCTGTCAAATTTATTTCCGAAATTTTCTCTACAGTGGCACTAAACCAGCACAGCAACACACATAACTATTAGAAAAAAAGTACATTTTCTATTTGTAATGTTAAATTTATTCACACCTCTAGCAGCATGTTCTTTATGTGCTGAATATTCATTTTTGCAGCCCCTCCTTTTGAGGACACCAAGGACATTATTTTTGGGGAGTACTCGTCCAGTTTTGCCATGAACGTTGTCTCCAGGTTAACAGTGGTGATCCTTCTGAATTCTTCATTTATCTGTAAAAAAAAAAAAAAAGGCACATTTTGTTAAATGTTGAAAATTTACCAATATAGCACATACCACAAAATTATTAAAATATGTACGTGAGCTGCATCAAAAAGAGCAGGCCATCTGTCTTTTAGGTCACTGACTAGTGGTGCTTGATTGACAACTTCCTGCCTGTGAATGGAGAATGTCTTTGCCATTTTTGCACTGATGGTCTGGGAGTTGTTCCTTTTCTTTACTTCATTAAGGAGCTCCACTCTTTCATGTTCTAAACTTCCTTCGGTTTCTCCTTGAGGGTGAGGGGGTAAATAGTTCACCTCTGCCTTTCTGGGCTTTTTGATATTTTTTGCAGGTGCTTTATCATGTGCTCGCTTCATTTTGAGAGAGTTCACATCAAGCTCAGGGCATCCAAGACCTCTGAGTTTTGATCTATAGTTGCCCATTTTATATTTTAGTCTTTGTTGCCATCCGTAGTATCCATTATAAGAACCTGGTTCTTTAAGGCAGGGATGCTTCTGAATCAGCGCCTCAGCAACAACAGACAACTGTGCAAATTGATGGGTAGGCAACATACTGAAAGATGCTTTCAGCCAGTTTCTCAAGGATGGCTGAAAGGATTGTGGTAGAGTTGAATTCCATCCATCTTGAAAGCTTTGTTTCCAGAGGCAAGCACAAGTTCTGTGTCATAGGCAAAGCAAGGTACTGGAAATTCAGTTGGCCACCACTGCGAACGTGTCTTGTGTTCAGGTGATGAAAGAATCAGTGTATCCTGTGACCCAGAAGAGCAACTGCTAGAAGGATGGATGGAGGTCACTGAAGTATGGGCCAAGGATGCTGAGGAATGGATGGAGGCGTCTGATGCACTTTCAATGGAACTGTCTACATCGGAAAAGGTCAGAGCAAGTGTGGGAGGTTCAACAATGTGAACCACCTTAATTGTGTCCTTGTCCTTGATGTCTCTTGTTGAGCTAAGAGAAAAATATTCCTCTCCAAAATCAGCATCCTTATAATGGAAAGTGAAGTTCCCATCAAGCCCAAATGTCTCTCTCACAATAGACTCAAGTTCACCCACAGTCTCAGGGATTCCATAAGGCAAGTCAAGTTTACGAATGTCATGATCCTGAAGAATGATCCGAAGTTTGGCTGGATGAGACATTTGTCTGCAAGAAAAACCACACCACTACAGTTTGAGTTACAACAAAATACACAGTCACATCCTTTAAACATTTAATATCAGAAGGGAATATTAACACTGATAATTACCTAAATTATAAGCTTTGGACTTGCACTTTATCGCCTTTGATCTATTAACTAGTATGCAAAAAGTAATTATCTTTCATATTACATTGGCATTTTTAATCAAGTCATAAGTTTGTATCAACAAATTTTTGTCCTGGCAATGCAAGACACTAATATTGAGTCATTATAGATGACTCAATGTAAAAATGGAATAGAAGTTAGACATATTAGCCAGCAAAAAAAAAAAAAAAGACTATAGCACATCAGAGGAGTTCTGATTGAATCATTGAAGCAAATATCTCACTGTTTGAAGTAACAAGAAAATTATTTGTGCTTAGGTGTTGGGCAAGTATGTTAAAGTAGAAAGTCATTTTCTTCTCACATTTGACGAATGACGAGGTGTAATGAGTACTCTGCCTCTATGGTACATAAATGTACCGCTTCTGGGTCACCATACGCTTTCCTGCAACTGTGTATGCTGCCATTGGGAAGATGTCCGACACTTCTTAACACTTCTTGTGTTTTCAAGCTCATAGCTTCTAAAATGTTCAATATACCAGGCATTTAAACATTTCACAATGAAGGCAACTTTCCCATATACAACAGCTATCTGAATCAACTCTACAAAATCTGGCAGACCACCTCTTGAACCATGCGCTAAGATCATTCCAGTAGAGTAACTGGTGCCACTGTAACGCACTGTGTTTGCCAGCTGGACAAACGACTCGCCAGGGAATTCTGTTTCCAGTGCTTTCTTAATGTCTTCCCTCAGCACAGTCAAATCCACCATTGACAGCGTTGCTACCTGCAGAGATGTTTGGACAATTTGACTGCCATATAGATGGTATGAAAGCATTAACTGATGCTTCACAGCAAGAGACAAAAGAATGTTTCGGAAGCTGCGGGTATGCCTGACAACACGCTTAAAAAAGCTGTGTTTAGCTTCAAAGCGCATAGTCCACAAAGACACAAGTGGATCAAAAGCCTTTATTAGCTCTGGGTAATGCTCTAGAAAATGATGCTTCGGAATTAGTCTTTCCTGAGGGAAAGCCTCCAGGAATCTGTGCCGATGCTCAGAAATCTTGCTGTCAAGGAAACAGATAGTTGAGTCTGTATGAACAGATGAACGGACAAGTACAACTATATCCTTAAGGTTCAAAAGGACTAGCCATGTTGGTTCACTCTCTGGTATTCTCTCTCCAACTATCAGTGGAAGGAGGCGAAGCAAAGCCCAATTTTCATGGCCATTTCCACCAACACTTTTTCTTGCAGCAAAATTCAGTGGAACTGGTTGTGGTGCATGTTTTATCTGACCATCTGTATGGGAACTCTTTAATTAATTTATTTAGTTCATTGTATGTGAAATATTTACCTTTAATTAAGGCATTTAGGCACAGTGCTAACTCTAAAGGTAAAATACCTTCAAAGAGATCATGTAGCAAATCGGGAGGGTAGCCAGATAAAACATAAAAATATTTTAGTTTTTCAGACAGTGGGCATTGTCTCTTTACTCCATAACAATGAGTTACACAAAAAGACAATATTTGCTTTCAATTTTAATTACATCATTTAAAAGTAGACATTTCAGGCTTTCATTAGACATATGTATCATGTTCGTGTGATAAGTATTGGCGGAGTTATCAGTTCATGTTTGTAACGTGTTTCAGGAAGATGGTCAAGGAGACAGAGATGTCTGAATGCACACCCTGGTTATTTTCTTTATTTGCCAAAAGCACAGCGTTTTGTTGTTATTATGAAGGCAGACAAATAAAAGTAGACACTTCACAGTTTCAAATGATGTATTACATGTATGTGTATGATTATGAATGACGGAGTATTTTAAGTGGATTTCACGTTGAAGAGGAAAAACGCGCCGGCGCGCCTGTCGACCCCAGAGGGTTAACATCATAAATACTGCGTAGACTACAATGAGGATCTATTGTTTATGGCTTGTACTTGCCTGGACTGTACTGCCTCTTGTACAGTCCGCAATGCTGTTTCAATACTCTGCTGCTGAACTTCAGAGTTTCCGTCCGTGATTGTATGATTCAACACCTCCTGCACTGCTTGCTCATCCGGACATCTTATATCTGCCAAGACGGAAATACAATCATTTTGGCTCTCGGCGGAACTTCTGGTATAATAAATCCAGTGATATAAAGTCGCTATGGTCAGCTGTTCGACACCCACCAAGCAACCTGGCTAACTCGTCTAACTCGGCTTCCAGACCAAGCGACAACAACACTGCCAGTTTCGGTCTTCTTAACATCCGCATCTTAACAAGGGCATCTTGTGCAGGATCTTCTTGCAAATCGCAAGATTGATTTTCTTTTTTTAACCAAAACATGGCTGCAACAAAATGACTTTATTGCACTCAATGACGCCATTCTGCCATGGTTTGTTTACATCTCTCAACCACGTGATTCTGGTCGAGGAGGAGGTCTGGCGATAATCTACTGTGAGAAGTGGAGACTGATGTCAGTGAATGTTTCTGTCTCCCACTCATTTGAGGCTGCAGTTTGTCGGCTCTCTGGATCTACTCCAACTATTATCAGCACTGTATATCGACCACCAAAGTTTAACAAGGATTTTATCCCTGACTTTGCTGCTTTTTTTTAATCAAATAACTACACTCTCACCAAATATAATTCTTGTGGGGGATTTCAATATTCACATAGATGTTCACAACTACCTTGCTAAAGAATTTACATGTTGTCTGGATAGCTTTGGACTGTAGCAGCATGTGAATTTTCCAACGCATACTAAAGGACTTTGGATTTAATCTGGTGTTCAGGTGTCTCTCCAGACAACCTTAATGCAGACTTTTTTTCCATGTACTGATCATGTGTTACTGTCTTTTAATGTTAATCTTCCACTTTTCAAATCGAAATCTGCATGCATGATATCATTTTGAAAAATCAACGACATTAATTTGGACAGCTTATCTTTAAGCATTGCAAGTCTTCCTAGGGCTGACAGCTGTTCCACTCCAAATAACTTGGTCTCTCAGTATAATAATAGTCTCCATAATTTGCTGAATATTTTTGCCCCACTTAAGACTAGGACTGTTTCATTTGCTGTTACTGCACCCTGGTTCACTCCTTTTCTCAGGCAATTAAAAGCAAAAGGACGACGGCTTGAGAGACTTTTTAGAATAACTGGCCTTACTGTCCACAAGGAAATGTATTTTGATCATATGTCTCACTATAAAGAAACTATTGCTAAAGCTAAATCTACATTCTATTCTGGCTTAATTGGTTTTAATGAATGGAATTCAAGGGTTCTTTATTCTTTATTGAAAAATTTTACAACACCCCGACTCACTTCCCTTTCATTTGTATTCATCTGATTTTTGCAATACTTTATCTTCATTCTTTACTTCAAAAATTGAAGACATTCATCATCAACTTATGGCCACTCCTGTTTCTACTCCATGTCTCAGTTTTACCTGTTCCTACACAACTGTTCTCAACTGTTCTACCCTCAATTGATGACATCTTAAAACTTGTTCATCAATCTAAATCTTCAACTTGTTTCCTCTTCCTATACTGTAACAACTGTCCTTGTTAAGGCTACTGCTTCCTCTCTGTCCCCTAGCATGGGTAATTATTATCATGGGTATTATTTATTCCTCCCTTACCACTGGAGTTGTTCCTTCTCAACAGACAGCTGTTGTAACTCCTATTCTAAAGAAACCAGGATTGGATACCAACAACCTTAATAATTTTCGTCCTATTTCTAATCTTTCTTTTATTTCTAAAACTTTGGAAAAAGTTGTTGCTGCTCAACTTCATATCCATTTGTCTAGTAATAATCTATATGAAGAATTCCAATCTGGTTTTCGCCCATTTCATAGCACTGAAACGGCTCTATTAAAAATGAAAAATGATTTGCTTATAGCAGCTGATTGGGTTCATTCATATCTCTCTGATCGCACACAGTTTGTTCAACCAAAATCATTCACCTCTTCGAATATTTCTGTTACCTCTGGTGCACCCCAGGGCTCTGTGCTGGGCCTTTTGCTGTTTATTACTTACCTTTTACCCCTTGGACATATTTTTCATAAGTATCAGTTTAAGTTTCATTGCTATGCTGATGACACCCAGCTCTACCTTTCCACAAAACCACATTCCCTCCATCTGATCTTACTGATCGTCTCATTGACATAAAATCATGGTTTTCAGCAAACTTTCTTAAACTAAATAGTAATAAAACAGAATTTCTCATTAAAGGCACAAAATCTGTACTTAACAAATTTTCAAATTTTTTTTTTTCCATTGATGAATCTCTCATAGCTCCTTCATCTCAGGTTAAGAGTCTTGGTGTCATCTTTGATAGTACCCTTTCTTTTACCTCACATGTAAATAATGCTACTCGGGCTGCATACTTTCACCTTCAAAATATCAGTAGGTTTCTCTCCTTTCTCACAACTCAATCAACCACCACTCTTGGTCACAGTCTAGTAACCTCCCGGCTTGACTTCTGTAATTCCCTTCTTATTGGACTTCCTCAGAAAACCCTTCATAAGCTGCAACTCGTTCAAAATTCTTTTGCCCACATTATTACTTGTACTTCCTCTATTCATCATATTACACCTGTTCTGGAACATCTACACTGGCTTCCATTATTTTTCGTATTAAGTATAAAATTCTTCTTCTAACATTTAAAGCAATCTACAATCTTGCACCTTCATATCTTCTTGATCTTCTTCATACTCATTTCATTGTTCCCTCTGTCCGTCTTGTAACTATGGGGAATAGAGTTTTCAGTTACTCTGCACCTCAGCTCAGGAACTCAATTCCATCTTAACTCCGTAATATTGATTCTCTTTCATTATTTAAATCTCAGCTTAAAACTTAAAGCATCTGTTTAGTTTAGCTTATTCTACATCATAATTTGTACTGCTGTTCTAATTTGTAGTTGTGTGTTCTTGTGCAATGTGAAATAAGAGACTAGAGACAGTCTGCTGGTTCAATTGCTGTTCTTTATCCAGGTTGTTGCATAAACCGGAAGCATACAGTTATAAACCGTTGCACACTCAGTTGCCTGCTCCTGCTGGTGCTCCTTCACTCAGACAAACAAACAAAACAACAAAAATGCAGTAATCAGTAAACAAATTTCTAGTGTGGACGTGAAGAGCTGCATGAACTTGGACAGCTTCGTTAGTTTCCACTGATATGCTGAGGATACAGTTATATAGCTCATCAAAACCAGATGAAATAGCTAAATTGTCCATATTAAGTGAGTGCGTTAAAGAGATCAAAGATTAAAAGATCTTTAAATGGAAAAGACAGAAAAATTACTTATCGGTCCAAAACCCAGTACACAGAAGCTCTCACACTTTACCTTCCATTTAGAGCAGGGGTGTCAAACTCTGGTGTAATTATATTTGGCCCGCAAGATCATATCAAATGTGCATTACAGCTGGCTACCCACATGCTTCGCTAATACTGCAAATCCCAGAATGCCTTGCCACTGTATTGACGCGTAGTCACGAACAGTACGCGCCCCTCATTCTCTGTTGACAGTCGTTAACAACCCTGTTACAGTCACACCGGGCAAGTTAATTCCACCCTCCACAAAAATGGCCAAACGAAAGATGGACAATAGGAGCTTTCAAGACAGGTGGGAGGCAGATTATCTGTTCACGAATATAAAGGACAGGCCTGTTTGTCTTGTGTGCTAACGGAGCTAACGTGTCTGTAACGAAAGAATATAACATAAGAAGACACTATGAAACGAAACATTTTGAGAAGTATAAGGACCTGGACGTAAAGCAGAAGCTCCAGAAGGCGGAGGAGATGAAAAAAAGTCTGGTTTCCCGGCAGACTATGTTCATGAAAGCAAAATCAAAAAGTGAAGCTGCTGTAAAGGCTGTAAAGCTTTATTGTGGCAGCAGAGTTTGCAAAATCTGCCCGGCCCTTTAGTTAGGGACAGTTTGTCAAAAAGTGCATGGTCAAAGTTTGTGAAATGAACACCACTGATGTGTCTTTTATTTCAAATTTAATTTCTTATTTGTTTGTAATAACAAGCTCTGGTTGTTCCAAATCCTGTATTTAAGCAAAACTAAAGTTTGTTTCCATATGAAAAAGGTTGAACATTACAGATCAGTTGCAGTTAATTTTTCAATAAATATTCAGTTTGGCCCGTGACTTTATCTCAGTTTTATATTTTGGCCCACTGTAGAGGGATGTACTGTTACTAGTAACTCAACAGTGTGTAACCCCATTATCCCACAAGGGGATGAGGAGATACCTTAAAATTAAGGGTAACCACTACAGTGTTTCTTTGCAAATATGAAAATGTTTATTTTACAACATTTCCAAGTAGCATCAGAAAGAATCTAAAAGATCAAACAAACAAAAACAAAGAAAGAAAAATATATATCTTGTAACCATTACAGATGGTACACCACATGTATAAGGTAAAGGAAACCCCCGGTCATCAGTTGGTCCAAGATAAGTAAAATAAACCCAAAAAAAAAAAAAAGAAATAGCCATTAAGCCATCAATGCTTTCAATAAAAGTAAACGTAAACGGCAATCATGAATCACCTGTACTCTTAAATATATCTGTTTAATGCTAAGAGGCAACACTCAATACAACTCCCATGAGGGCACTTTACAATTCAGTTCTAGACTGCTATACTGTTCATTAATAAATTGGTCTTTCCATCTGCTATAACACAGCCTTGAAAACATAAAACAGCTTTTCTTATGCTCTATTACATCTGACCAAATGCACATTATCATCTAGTGCTTGCTAATATTATGAACAGCAGCTACGTTAATTCCTCTCCACTGCTTCTCTCTTTCTACCCATCACAAGGCATCCAGAAATTTTGGTATGGGAATGCAGAAGAATGCTGGGAACTCCTCGGTATTCCCCCAGAAGAGCTGGAGGAAGTGTCTAGGGAGAGGGAAGTCTGGGCATCCCTGCTTAGACTGCTGCCCCCGCGATCCGGCCCCAGATAAGCGGTAGAAGATGGATGGATGGACCAGCTCGGATTGTCTTTTGTGCCATAAGATGATTTTGGAACTCCGCAGAGATGAGGCCAAATCTGTGAGAATCCCGAGGCATCTAGAGATCTACCACCTCCAGTTAGACTCTGCTATACTAAAGAGGAAATGCAACTCCGTGTGGTCTTTGAGGACAACAACCTCCTCAATACAACATTTATCAGACTGTATATTTATGTATATATGAGGATGAGGTTCCCCTTTGAGTCTGGTTCCTCTCAAGGTTTCTTCCTTTACCATCTAATGGAGTTTTTCCTCCCCACAGTCACCCGAGTCACCTCAGACTTGCTTATTGGGGATAAATACATACACATTTAAATATATCTAATATTAATCTTGAATTTGTGTTATGTTAACCTTTTGTTCTATGTTTATGTTCTGTAAAGCTGCTTTGAGACAATGTCAAATGTTAAGTGCTGTACAAGTAAATTTGAACAGAGTAGCAGAGGTAAATTATGTTACTGCATGTCACAGCATGTGAAAAGAACTGAACACACCTTCACTTGTAAGAATTTCTCACTAAACCTGCCATTGTGAGTTGAACACTTTTTTCATTTGAATTTTGTGGAAACCTTTATCTTGGGTAAGACTACTTATGAAGTATAAAGTACAACTCTATCCAGTCTGGATTACATAAGAGACTGAAGGATCTGAGGCAGATATCACCAGCTCTTTGCCTGATATGGCTCTGCTTACTTGGCTAATATTTCACACAAATGTTTCTATTCTATTATTTCCAACTGAAGTTGTTTAACTATTTATCAGGCCTGAAGCGACACATCATTCATACTTGGAAAAAAAAAAAAAAAGTCTAATTTCCATCAGACCAGTCAACACAATCATTCTGCTAATAATGGTTAAAGCAGCAAGTCCTGACTGACATGGACACCGTAATACAATGACAAAATCAGAAAATAATGCTGACTGGAGTTAGAGCTATGGGCCAGAGCATGTTCTGTTCTACAGTGAGATGTGAAGGGAGATTGTCACAATACTGGCTCAGATGGAATGACATACTTCTTACAGTAGGGGAAGTAATTCTAATCCCCTGCTAATTTTGTAAGTTAATCCTTTACAATGAAATTAACAGACCTTTTTTAAATTAAGTTAAAAATTAATTTGACTGGGTAATCAAAACATGATTTAGTACTGTGAGGTGACTGAAAGAAATGCATGGCACTTGACAGCCCTGAAGCCATGTAAGGTGAAAGCAACACCAAGGACATGGTGCAAGCTTAGACAAGATAAACCAAGGGACAATCACTAAAGCCACAAGAACCCCCAATCATAAACCCTTACCCAGAAGAAGCACAACTTGCACACTAAATGAACCAAAGACAGTTTGAAAGGCAAATGCATTTATTTTGCACAGATTTAAAACAAAGGAGAGGAATTTTGAGTAAAGATCACGCCTCCACTAGACACTACTCCTGATAAGCGAGAAGCACCTTCTTCCACTGCAGAAACATCTCTTCCTAAAAATGGAGGGGGGGGGGGGGGAAAACAGGTCAATAAGCTATTCAGTCAGGAGAAGCAGCAAACAGCAATAAGGGGTCTACTCACTTGTTCTGGTGCACATTGGTTCACAGGAGTCCAGCACACTCGGAAGACACACAGCTGTACTGCAGTGGATGTAGAGCTGAGGGAAAGGAAGAGAACCTAAACAAAAAGAACCCACACCATGCAGAAGCATGTAGAACAGAAGAACGAGCATTTACCGTCTCTTGCAAGGGAGCCATAGAGGTCTTGTCCACAAACGTGAACATCTTCAGGACAAAGCGCCTGTAATGGGTAGGGTATGCAAGTCCAGATGTTCCACTAACTGGGATCAGCTTGGTCAAATAGCGGTCATCCTTGTAGGGACACCTTGGGGATACATGAGGGCATCACTTCCTGTTCAATATAGACAGTGGGCTACAAACAAAACCCAGAAGCTTACCCAGTCACCAGAAGGTCCCACTGGGGAAGACTGTAGGGGTTAGGGGAAGAAGTCGCCCAGCAGTTGCCCAAGCTCAGGACAATGTTTGGATCGGTTCTTCCAACAATGCGCACTTCGACGTACACCGGTTCCCTCAGAACCTTGGTCACAGGGTAGTCACTAGCACTATAGTAAGAGTTATAGGCTATTTGTTCTGTTGGGAGAGAGGAGAAGTCAGCATCTGTTGAAGCTACTGAAACTGCATTTTAATATCCAGACAGCACTCACCTTCCACACAACCCTTTGAGAGACAGAGCCCTTTTCCTAGTCTTAGTTCTACTTGGAGTGGTCCAGAAGCAACAATGGGCAGAGGATCAACATTAGCTGAAGGCTCAATAGACAAAGCAGCCAAGCCAACACCTGAATATTTACACTGGAAATAAAGCCTACAAAAAGGAAATGGCAGGTTAGTAAAACCCCTTAATTAATCCCACAACCAGGAGTTTTCAATCACTTACTCATAAGTAGTGTCTCTTGTGATTGAGCCTCGGGGTCCAATTCCAACTTCATAGGAAGAAACCATCCTGTTTTCATAGACCACATATCCACCTTTTACCTAGACAGGAGAAAAAGTAGAGAGCACAATAAACATCTAACTGAAATGAGCAACGCAGTTACGGGAAGAAAAATAAAGTGACACAAACCATCATGGTTGTCCCACAAGCAGTCACAGCAAACTGGTAAATAGCAAAGGCTGCATTGGAGTCAACAGGACTACAGGGTCCACTGTTTCCTCCCAACAGGCTGATGGACTCCAGGCTTATCCTGGGACGGGTTGTATCTCTGGCTGCCACCAGCACAAACTGGCCATCAATGGTACACTGGACAGTCACTGGGAACACCAAAAAAGAAAGGGATCAGTTTCATGTTAAACCCCAATCAAGAGTCAAGCAGGATTTCACACTTACCAGTTTTCCCATAATAGCAGTGTTGACCATCAAAACAGCAGTTTATGGCATTACACCGAGTAGCCACGATGCCAGGTTCTCCACAAGGAATTCTTTCATAGTCTTGCACTTGGCATTTCTGAACCTGGCCAGGTGTATGTGGCAGCACAGTAGGCATCCCAGGAAGCTGAGGATCCTGAGAGAGCTTTTTCACATTTGGTGGGGCTGCAGGAACACTGCTCACAGCACTGAAGGCAAGAAAAAGCCCCACAAATGCCAAACTTACCCCTATAGTCACCATTGTTCCCAAACTGCATACACCAATGTTTAACTAGTCAGCAACTTCTGTCTTTTATTGTGTCCTCAGTCCTAATTGTATCTGGAGTCTCCTCCTACTCAACTAGTCAGTAATAGTGTTCCAGCCGTGTGTCGTCATTAACTGCCTTAATCACCGCCTTCATGATTTGTTGGTCATTTTGAGGGGCGTTTTAAACAGATATTTGTTCTATTTGTCAAGTTAATTATATGGGAGAGTTTTGTAATGTTAACAATCTGAGGCTGGCCATCTAATTAACTCCCATTATTTTAATATATGCATTTAAATTGTCTTTTTAAATTTGATCAAAACAAATAAAACCACTATTGTTAAATGGTGCATAAGCTGAACATGAAATTATATCATTAACCACATGAACATGTCATATTTTATTTTTTTGTAATGTCATGTTAAAAGTCTTTGGGTTAATATTAAGAAAGAGAATATATATATATATACAAATAAAAGTATGCTGCGGTACAAGAAGATATTCACAGTAAATACTACTAATATTATTTTATATATATATATATATATATATATATATATATATATATATATATATATATATATAAAATAATATTAGTAGTATTTACTGTGAATATCTTCATATATATATATATATATATATATATATATATATATATATATATATATATATAAATAATATTAGTAGTATTTACTGTGAATATCTTCATATATATATATATATATATATATATATATATATATATATATATATATATATATATATATATATATATATATATATATAAAATAATATTAGTAGTATTTACTGTGAATATCTTCTTGTACCGCAGCATACTTTTATTTTGACAGGGCTTTCTTTCCTTGTCGTGTATAAGTGTCGCTACAGTCAAATTGACAAAAACAAAAAACAAAACAAAATAAAAGTTGTCCTAAAGTTAGACACTAACACTATATTATATATTATATATTATAAATAGTTCACATAGTTCAATAAAAAAAATTCCTTTCAGTTTATTTGTATTGTGCTTTTAACAATTCAAATTGTCTCAAAGCAGCTTTTCAGAAGTATATAAACAATTATATAAAATTCTATTTTATTCTATTATTAATGTTCTCATATTTAAAGTAGGTCACTGTTAGTAAACATGTATTTAAGTCTAAAGATTCACGCCTTTGTGTTTATGAAGGGTTCAGTGAAATGGCTGCTTTATTTGTTTGTTTTATTTATAGATTTCTCTCAAAGTAATTGGGGTTTTCCCTTAGTTCATTTGCTCAAGTGATGAGGCCAAGATGAGGTTTTTTAATTCAGAGTGTAGGCTCGTCCATGCGAGCACAGGGTTCTCCCTACAGTTTTCAGGGATTTTAGTGTGAAGTTTAAAGTCCTCATAGATATTCTGGCCAAAACTAGGCATTCTGTCCAAGAACAGGGGCCTGTTTCAGAAAGGTGGTTCAACCAAGTTTGAACTCCGAGTTCAAACTTGAACTCTGAGTTTCCCATCTCAGGGTTTGTCAACTCAGGGTTCAAGTTTAAACTCAGAGTTTTTGGTTACAGAACAGCTGAAAAGAGTTAGTTTTATCAACTTTATAGACTGACTCTGAGTTAAGCGCGTGCACCACAACTTAAAAAAAGCCATTATCAATGGAGCGCAGATACTGTATATAACAAGTCACCATGGCATCAGCGTCAGACAAAAAAAAGTCTTTGTGGCTTTGTGTGCGCTGATCTGGCTCGGTGCGTTGCAGACATCTGTGGAGGAGAGTACGATTGGAGGGTGGTCAGCCGAGGGTTTGAGCTTGGTGGCAGTTTCACTGTTGTCTCTCTCAAAGCAAGCATAAAAGTCATTAAGCTCGTTCAAGAAGAGGACATCGGTGGCAGCAGGGGTGGAGTGGGGGGATTTGTAATCACTGATGACCTGAATGCCTTGCCACATGTGTCGAGGGTCTGAGTTGGAAAAATACTCCTCTACCTTCCGCTTATAGCAGTGCTTGGCCTCTTTGATGCCCCTCTTCATATAGGTTTAGTTTATATTTTATAGTTTATATTTATATATATATTTTTTAAACTCTTTATTTTATTTTGTTTATTTTTTTAATAATTCTTATTTTAGCTTTTTGAACTCTATTTTGTGTATGTGTAATGTCAAACACATTTTGAATCACTTTGGTCAGAAGTGTGGCTGTTTGTAAAGGTGCCATATAAATAAAGTTGAACTTGAACTTGAACTCTTCAGGTTAGTTCTGGATGTGCTGTAGGCCTGTGCGTCGCCTGATCTGAAGGCAGTATTGCGTGCCTTCAACAGGAGGCGCACCTCCTTGTTCATCCATGGCTCCTGATTTGGGTAAATGATGATCTGTTTCTTAGTAGTGACACTGTCTATGGTGGTAGAGATGTAATCCAGTACAGAGGAGGTGTAACAATCAATGTCCGTGTGAGTGTCACTGGTGGCCTGAGCTGCAAATGTACTCCAGTCTGTGTGTTGAAACCTTTCCTGGAGTGTGAAATCTGCTTCTGCGAGCCAGACCTTGATGGTTCTTACTGATGGCTTCTCTCGATTGATGAGGGGTGCATATTTGGGGGTGAGGAACAAAGAAAGGTGATCTGACTGTCCCAGCTGGTTCGTTTATTGAACGAACGTGATAGGAATTTAATACTGTAAAAAACAAACAAACAAACAAACAAAAAAACTTTAGTCCAGAAGTATAAAAATAAGTTAAATATAAGCTGCTTTTAATCATGAAAAGGTGATGAAAACATACAATACCAAAAGGTTTAAATAATGTGAGGTTATTCTTTATATTCCTGTGATTTAAAACATTAAACAATTATTTAAACTCTATTTATAAGTTCATTGTGAAGGTCAGTGCACACATCTGCTCCTCATGTCATGGTTTTGTCCTTGTCATGTTTTTCTGTGTTTTTCTTTGCCTTGGGTCTCATCTCTATGGTCTAAATCATGTCCTTCACACGTACACCTCAGAGCACAAGCTGACTGCAGAATTATCCACCTCATGTTTAAACTACAGAACACCAAGCTGATGAAACGGCAGTTATTTTGGAAACACACGGAAAGTTCTACAACAAAAACAGAGATGAGACCATGGGACCACTGAGGGCCAAGGTCAAGGACCCAGAGAAACATGGGGGGAAAACAACAAGAGACAAATCAAATCCAGATCGATTTATAGCATTTTTAGAAAGGACATTAGATTTACATTTAACCCAAATGAGAGAGTCAGTGGTGTTGAGACAACATGAGGAAGAAACCTTGAGAGAAACCAGACTGAAAAGGGAACCTCATCCTCATCTGGATGACACCAGAGAGTGGGATTATAAATCATTGTAAACACTAAAAGTGGGATTATAAATCATTATAAACACTGAAAGTGGGATTATAAATCACTATAAACATTAAAAGTGGGATTATAAATCATTATAAACACTGAAAGTGGGATTATAAATCATTATAAACACCTAAAGTGAGATTATAAATCAATATTGTAGCAATTTTGACTCGCGAAGCAAGGTAAATATTTATAAGTGTTATAGTGACTCCTAAATATTTTAACCTAAGTTGAAATTAACGGTAATGGAATTAACGTTACACTTATTTGGTCTGTCCGTGTAAACTTTATTAATTCTATGAAGGAGGTATCTTCCCGGACAAGAAAGATTCACTTCCCTTTTACTTTCTACCATAATTTAAATTAAATTAACTTAATAGAGCATGTAGTTCAGACCAGATGTTGCAGGTACCTTAAGTTTGTGAGCGATACTCAGAGACAATCACTTGTGGCACAAAAATATGGCATTTAATGAATGAGACAAACACAACATAAAACTAACTACACAAACAAACAAAAGAAATAGGGAAAATGAAGATGAAAATAAAATAACACAAAAGAAATTAAAATTGGGGAAAGGGAGGAAGAGACTGGAAAGAAGAAATGTGATCCCACCTACAGCGCGCGCGCCATTCATATGGAAATTACCTGACGCGGTCTATGCAAACAAGATCAACGCCCACAAACAATGCTGTAAGAAGCACCAATATTTAACAGATTCCATTAAAGATTAAAAAAGATTCCATTAAAGATTCCATTAAAGATTTTAACAGAGCCATATTGTATTGGTCATATACATATATTGTTACTTGTATACATATTGTTACTTTATTATTTATTTTAAGCATCTGTCTTGTAGTATAGTTACTGTTTGCTCGGTCTCTTGCCTGGCATACAAGTCAAGTCACCTTTATTGTCACATCACCACGACACATGTGCCTTGGTGAGTGAAATTCTTGGGAGCGAACTCCAGAAATTGCAGAACCATTTACATACAATAGTAGAAACATAAACAGAACAATTTACAGACAGGTTAGAAAAAAAATGTGCACTTTATGTGGATTTTAGGATTTTTTAGTACTTATCTCTTGTCTGGCACTGTTTGCACTCGTTAAATATTCCAAATAAACTACAAACACAAAATATACACATTTATTTTGTCTTCACATTCTTTTAACTCCTTCTTCTTGTAATCTCCACAATATTGTAACCTCTCTCAGTCACACACTTACCTGAAAGTCTCATTATGCAACTCATTATGCGGGCCTTTGTCTTCTCATGTGTGAATTTCATTAATATGCATGATAGTTAACGCCTACTCGCATTGTTGACACAAAACACATTGTCACTGCTCTCCACTGCTTCTCTCTTTCTACCCATCACGAGGCATCCAGAAATTGCACCAGCTCTGATTGTGTTTTGTGCCATGAGAAGATTTTGGATCTCTGCTGAGATGAGGCCAAATCTGTGAGGATCCTGAGGCATCTAGAGATCTACCACCTCCAGTTAGACTCTGCTATACTAAAGAGATGCAGGAACTCCATATGGTCTTTGAGGACAACCTCATCACTACAACATTTATCAGACTGTATATTTATAATCACACCCTCCAGTGTCACTCATATGAGGATGAGGTTCCCCTTTGTGTCTGGTTCTTCTCAAGGTTTCTTCCTTTACCATGTTGTGAAAAATCCCAGAACCCAGCATTAAAAACAGAGAGACATGCCTTAAGGCGATTATGATTGGAGTCATAAGACACATGGGGATAAACCCCAGATGTTGTAATAATCTTAAGGTAATATATAACTAGAGAATAAAATAACCAAATAACCACACTTGAGTCAGAGGGTGGATAGAAGGTGATTTATTATTATTAAGGTGTTTTTTATTAGGCCTTAGTAAAGGGTACTCCCCTTTACTAAGGCCTAATAAAAAACACCTTAATAATAATAAATCGTAAGTAGGAGTGTAATCTGGAGATCCAGGAGTGTAATCTGGAGATCCAGGAGTGTAATCTGGAGATCCAGGAGTGTAATCTGGAGATCCAGGAGTGTAATCTGGAGACGCAGGGTTAGAATCAGAGGGAGAAGATGGAAAGGTGGGAGAGAGGGGACGAACATAGGCATAAGGAGGGGGGGAGCCGGGAGTTCCAAGCTCACGGGTGCAAGGGTGAGCATGAGGACAGCCATCAGTTTGAGATCCCCTGTCCACAAGGTTTACCAGAGTGGTTTGAGAGGAGGACATGAGAACAGGAGGATTTCTCACAATATGGGATGGCAGATAAGCATGCGCAGGCAGTTCAGGAGAACTGAGCTGTTCCAGAAGCGTAGTGAGCTCAGAGATGATATGACGCAGTTGGAAGCGGCGATAGCCGGCCATGGGGTCAGCAGGCGCAGGTCTTGGATAGGGAGAAGGACGAGGGTCCCGGCGGGTGTAGCCAGGCTGAATTGACCGACCTGGAGGTGAAGGATCTAAGGAGAGAGAAGAGTAACTGACTTAGTAGAGATAGAGGAAATGAAGCTTGAGATATGTATATGTTAGCAAGCCCAGCCAGGGGATAAAAAGACAGGCTGAGATCATAAACAATTAACAGGCTTGAGGAGTTAAAGAACTCCACTTGTACACAAGCAATATTACAGCAGCAATAGCTTAGCAATAGTAACGTTATAGAATGACGAATAGGTAAGAGCCTTTTTACATAATATCATGTGACATAAAATAGACTCATAGATTGAATATAATCAGAAAACATCATATACAGGAGAAGATAGCAAAAGGGAAACTTACTCATTTTAGTTGAATGCAGGTTTAATCCTCAGGGCAGATGTCTGTCGTAAAAGACTCAGAAGCAAATGGCAAATGTAACTTTGACGAGGGAATGGAGCCCCTTTTTGTGCACATTTGTAATAACAAATGTAAACTTGTTATGAGAAATGGGAAAGACAGTGGTTCTCAGACCTTGGCCCATAGCGATAACATGTTAGGTAGAATGGAAAAGACCATTGTTCCCAGACCGTAGCTCATGAATTGTTATGGAAAATGAAGAAGACCATGGGTCTCAGACCTTGGCCCATAGCGAAAACATGTTAGGTAGAATGGAAAAAAACAGGGGGCCACAGCCCTAGGCCCTGAGAACTAAAGGAAGGAAAATCCATAAATGGGCATTTGGTGCTCATAAACATGTTGTACAGACTGAAGAAGGCCCAGGTGTTTAGTCTAAAGTTATGCGAAATAAGGGAAGGAAAATCCATAAATGGGCATATGGGTGAAAGGTAATGGGAAATCAGGGGAAATTGGGTCCGGGTGTTTAGAGAACATAGTGGGTAATGCCGATAAAAACAGGTGATATGGCACCTGGGACTCCAAAAAATAGTGGGAAGCAAAGCGGGGGCGAGGAGTGTTAGGATATATATATATCCGGGGCGAGCGGGTCAGTTGGGGGTTGTTTTTATTTTCGCAAGGACGTCGCGAGAGTTTTTGTTTCTTTCTTGATTGATTTGGCATGACATGCTCTTATGGGTTTTAATTTGTTACTTTTAATTTGGTAATAATTTGTTACTATTAAATTTGGCAATTTGATACTTTGAATTTGGCAACTACAATTTGTTGGCTGATTGACCACAATAAAGAAGTTTGCTCATTCTCATCCAGGCCTGAGGAGTTTTCTCAGTTTTTTTTGTAGTAATTATAGAGTTAACAGTGAAATTTAACTAAAAGCCTAAGAGAAGAGATCACCCTGTGATGTGTCAACTTGGAGACCGGCTCTGAGTTCCGACAAGCATTTAAGGAAGTTGTTCCTCCCCACAGTCACCTCAGACTTGTTCATTGGGGATAAATACATACATGTTTAAATATATCTAATAATAATAATCTTGAATATTTATCTTTATATTATTCTTTATATTAACCTTTTGTTCTATGTTTATGTTCTGTAAAGCTGCTTTGAGACAATGTCAAATGTTAAGCACTGTACAATTAAATTTGAATTGAGTAGCAGAGGTAAATTATGTTACTGCATGTAAAAGGAACTGAACACACCTTCACTTAAGAATTACTCACTAAACTGTGAGAAGAACACTTGTGAGGAGAACACTTGCCGGATATTGCTCTGCATACAAAGAGCTGGTGACACCAAATATTGAGGTGATTTGGATTTCTCTTCTGTTCATTGAGAAATAAAATATCTATTTTTGAAAACAAAGCTTTTGCACAGTTCATTAGACACTCAGAGCTTTAAGGATTTGTAGTGTTCAGGTTTTTTTTTTGCCTATAGTCTACTGGGGCAATATATATTCATAGATGTTACACAAAAAAAAAAAAAAAAAAAAAAAAAACCCCAAACCACCATTTGTTCATACTGCTGACAAGAAGTCTAATTTCCATCAGACCAGTAATATGGTTAAAGCAGTGAGTCTTGACTGGCATGGAGACTGTAGCTGGCAAAATTAAAAAGGACAAAATAATGCTGACTGGATTTGTTGAGCTACAGGCCAGATTATGTTCTGTTCTACAGTGAGATGGATGTAGAGTGTTGCAATACTGGCTCAGATGGAATGAGTTATTACAGTGGGGGAAAAATTTAGTCCCCTGCTAATTTTGTAAGTTTAATCCTTTACAACAGACCCTACTTTGTGGCAGATTTATCAGACTGAATTAACAAAAATACATGTTAGAAATTAATTTGACTGGGTAATCAAAACAATTTAATATTGCAAGGTGACTGAAGGAAATGCATGGCACTGGACAGCCCTGAAGCCATGTAAGGTGAAAGCAACACCAAGGACATAGTGCAAGCTTAGACAAGATAAACCATGGGACAATCACTAAAGCAATGAGAACCCCCCCCCAATCATAAACCCTTATCCAGAAGAAGCACAACTTGCACACTAAATGAACCAAAGACAGTTTGAAAGGCAAATGCATTTATTTTGCACAGCTTTAAAACAAAGGAGAGGAATTTTGAGTAAAGATCACGCCTCCACTAGACACTACTCCTGATAAGCGAGAAGCACCTTCTTCCACTGCAGAAACATCTCTTCCTAAAAATGGAGGGGAGGGGGGCACAGGTCAATAGGCTATTCAGTCAGGAGAAGCAGCAAACAGCACCAAGGGGTCTACTCACTTGTTCTGGTGCACATTGGTTCACAGGAATCCAGCACACTCGGAAGACACACAGCTGTACTGCAGTAGATGTAGAGCTGAGAGAAAGGAAGGGAAACTAAACAAAAAGAACCCACACCATGCAGAAGCATGTAGAACAGAAGAACGAGCATTTACCGTCTCTTGCATGGGAGCCATAGAGGTCTTGTCCACAAACGTGAACATCTTCAGGACAAAGCGTCTGTAATGGGTAGGGTATGCAAGTCCAGACGTTCCACTAACTGGGATCAGCTTGGTCAAATAGCGGTCATCCTTGTAGGGACACCTTGGGGATACATAAGGGCATCACTTCCTGTTCAATATAGACAGTGGGCTACAAACAAAACCCGGAAGCTTACCCAGTCACCAGAAGGTCCCACTGGGGAAGACTGTAGGGGTTAGGGGAAGAAGTCGCCCAGCAGTTGCCCAAGCTCAGGACAATGTTTGGATCGGTTCTTCCAACAATGCGCACTTCGACGTACACCGGTTCCCTCAGAACCTTGGTCACAGGGTAGTCACTAGCACTATAGTAAGAGTTATAGGCTATTTGTTCTGTTGGGAGAGAGGAGAAGTCAGCATCTGTTGAAGCCACTGAAACTGCATTTTAATATCCAGACAGCACTCACCTTCCACACAACCCTTTGTGAGACAGAGCCCTTTTCCTAGTCTTAGTTCTACTTGGAGTGGTCCAGAAGCAACAATGGGCAGAGGATCAACATTAGCTGAAGGCTCAATAGACAAAGCAGCCAAGCCAACACCTGAATATTTACACTGGAAATAAAGCCTACAAAAAGGAAATGGCAGGTTAGTAAACCCCTTAATTAATCCCACAACCAGGAGTTTATCACTTACTCATAAGTAGTGTCTCTTGTGATTGAGCCTCGGGGTCCAATTCCAACTTCATAGGAAGAAACCATCCTGTTTTCATAGACCACATAACCACCTTTTACCTAGACAGGAGAAAAAGTAGAGAGCACAATAAACATCTAACTGAAATGAGCAACGCAGTTAGGGGAAGAAAAATAGTGACACAAACCATCATGGTTGTCCCACAAGCAGTCACAGCAAACTGGTAAATAGCAAAGGCTGCATTGGAGTCAACAGGACTACAGGGTCCACTGTTTCCTCCCAACAGGCTGATGGACTCCAGGCTTATCCTGGGACGGGTTGTATCTCTGGCTGCCACCAGCACAAACTGGCCATCAATTGTACACTGGACAGTCACTGGGAACACCAAAATAGAAAGGAATCAGTTTCATGTTAAACCCCAATCAAGAGTCAAGCAGGATTTCACACTTACCAGTTTTCCCATAATAGCAGTGTTGACCATCAAAACAGCAGTTTATGGTGTTACACCGAGTAGCCACGATGCCAGGTTCTCCACAAGGAATTCTTTCATAGTCTTGCACTTGGCATTTCTGAACCTGGCCTGTTGTCTGTGGCAGTACAGTGGGCATCCCAGGAAGCTTTTTCACATTTGGTGGGGCTGCAGGAATACTGCTCACAGCACTGAAGGCAAGAAAAAGCCCCACAAATGCCAAACTTACCCCTATAGCCACCATTGTGCCCAAACTGCATACACCAATGTTTAACTAATCAGCAACTTCTGTCTTTTATTGTGTCCTCAGTCCTAATTGTATCTGGAGTCTCCTCCTACTCAACTAGTCAGTAATAGTGTTCCAGCCGTGTGTCATCATTAACTGCCTTTAACACCGCCTTCATGATTTGTTGGTCATTTTGAGGGGCGTTTTAAACAGATATTTGTTCACTTTTATTGGTCATCTATTTTATTTAAATTGTCTTTTTAAATTTTGTCTAAACAAGTAGGATAAAACAACTATTGTTAAATGGTGCATAAGCTGAACATGAAATTATATCATTAACCATATAAACATCTCATATTTAATTTTTTTTTTAATCTTATGTTAAAAGTCTTTTGGTTTTAATATCTTAAGAAAACATACACACACACACACACACACACACACACACACACACACACACACACACACACACACACATATATATATATATATATTTCATTTATATTATTATATTATATTATTCATATTCATTTTTAAAGTAATATTAGTAGTATTTACTGTGAATATCTTCTTGTACCTCAGGGTACTTTTATTTTGACAGAGCTTTTCTTGTCGTGTATAAGTGTCGCTTCAGTCACATTGACAAAAACAAAACAAACAACATAAAAGTTGTCCTAAAGTACAACTGAACTCTAGACGCTCTAACACTAAATTTGATATTATATATAGTTTAAATAGTTCAATAAACAAAATCCTTTCAGTATATTTGTATTGTGATTTTAACAATTCACATCATCTCAAAGTAGTTTATCAGAAGTATAGAAACAAAAAAATAAAATTCAATTTTATTCTATTATTAATGTTCTCATATTTAAAGTAGGTCACTGTTAGTAAACATGTATTTAAGTCTAAAAGATTGGCACCTTTGTGTTTATGAAGGGTTCAGTGAAATGGCTGGTTTATTTGTTTGGTTTATTTATAGATTTCTCTCAAAGTAATTTGGGTTTTTTTCCTTAGTTCCATTTGCCCAAGTAATGAGGCCAAGATGAGGTTCTTTTATTCAGAGTGAAGGCTCGTACGTGTGAGCAGAGGGTTCTCCCAACAGTAATGAGGGATTTTAGTGTGAACTTTAAAGTCCTCATAGATCTTCTGGCTAAAGAAGTGCCTCTTTTCCACCTGAAAGACCCGGGTGCTGGTTCAGAGCTAGCACTGGTGCTGGTTCAAATTTGGTTCCACTGGCGAACCTTCTAAGACCCGGTTTGCCTTTCCACCGGCTAGAGAGCCATCACAGCGCCGAGTGTGACGTCACTGTATACGTGTCACGTGTCCCAGCAACGTTAGCGCAGCAGCGTCAGACACAAACACAACAACAACGGCGGATGTTGCTTTACTGTTAATGCTCATGGCTTTGCGAACCTACATTGGCATCCAAACGCGGCGAATAAAACGTGTACGTGCGGCTCCATGTAATCTGTATAAACGGAGGTTGTAATCGTTAAAGTACATAACCTTTTTTTTATCGTTAACACAGAAAAAAATTAGCCTTAGCATGCAGCTACCTACTATCATGTGTACTGATAATGTATCATATCATGGTGAAGTAAAAGTGTACTAAACATTAGTATATGTAGCGATTTTGGCTCGCGAAGCAAGGTAAATATTTCTAAGTAACTATAACGTGTTATAATGACTTCTAAATATTTTAACCTAAGTTGAAATTAACGGTAATGGAATTAACGTTACGCTTATTTGGTCTTTTCGTCCGGCGAACAGTCCGTGTAACCTTTATTAGTTCTATGAAGGCGGTATCTTCCTGGCCAAGAAAGATTAGCTTCCCTTTTACTTTATACCGCAATTTAAATTAAATTAACTCAATAGAGCATGTAGTTCAGACCAGATATTGCAGGTACCTTAATTTGTGAGCGATACTCAGAGGCAATCACTTATTTGGCACAAAAATATGGCATTTAATGAATGAGACAAACACAACATGAACTAACTACACAAACAAACAAAAGAAATAGGGAAAACGAAGATTAAAATAAAATAAAACAAAAGAAATTAAAATTGGGGAAAGGGAGGAAGAGACTGGAAAGAAGATACTAGAGAAAGGAAGGAAAGGAATGGCAAGCTTAAACTTCAAAATTAATCACAGCCTAACTGGGAAATCGTCACAGAAACTTAAATTCACCTTAAGATTCAATGAAAGATTCCTACTTAAAATTACGCATCTAAATTGATTGGTAGAGGAAACGGTTACTTGCATTGGATTACTGCACAAGAGTCCGGATGCAACCGAGAAATCTCTGAAAAGTCAGTTAGGGTGGGGTCAGACGTTCTTCCAAGTTCTCCTGAAGATCAGAATAGTTGTCGTTCTTGGAAGTGAAGCTTGCTGGAATTTTTTTGAAGGAAGATGGAGTCGTCTCCAAGCTGTTCCGAAAGTCTGACCACGGATTAGTGGTGTTTGTGACAATTTAAAGGTCGCGAACTCCACACATCTTTGGGAAGATGACCAATACTTCGGTCAGGATTTTTGGAGGGAAAAACTCCCTTTGTTTCAGGTGTCTGTGGGCGTGGTTTAGCTATCAAACTTTTAGATGACTTTAAAGTTTGATCCAGCGTGTATTAAGATGGTATGGCGCTTTTCGTGCTCAAATAAAATACACCATTGTTTGAAAAACGAGTAACCGATAATTTTGTGGTCATTTGGATACTAAACATGAAGGGTAATGACGGTATAAAGGCAGCGGTACATTATATACACAGATCAGTAATCAAAGGGTAAATGATGTTAATATAATATTGTGTTCTTATAAAGGCAAAGAAACAAAAATGAAACACAAAACAAAATGCACTTTCATTAGGGAAGTAAAAAGAAAACGATAGCTTCGTATACGTTCTGACATCAGACCTTAAAGGGGCATACAGCATTAGAACAGGTATACATTAACATGCCATGATCAGTAATTAGAGTATAACTGATTTTAAAATACAATGTTGTTTTCTGACACATGAATAAAATACACCTTTGTCAGGAAAGTAAGGAGCAAATAATTTTAAGTCAGGCAAGCCTTAAAAGAAGAACACATTACAAAAAGGGTTATAAGAATGAGAACCTTAGAGTACCTTATCTTCGGGTTTTATTAGTAAAAAGTCTCATTGTGTTGTGTGTGTGTGTGTGTGTGTGTGTGTGTGTGTGTGTGTGTGTGTGTGTGTGTGTGTTGAGGGCCCCTATGAGTTCAATCAGAGCAGCCGCATGGGGTTATCTGGTCTTTGTGTAGGCTCCAGTCATTCTGGAGCCAGGTGTGTGTGTAAAACTGGGTTGCTCATCGTTTAATTGAGGAGGGTGCCTGGGACATGAAATCTAAAATGACCTGTACCAGACGCTACAATACTTAAGGTACTTTATCAAATGCGCTAACAGTAGCCCCGCCCCCAGCACCTGACGCAAGCGGTTCTTAAGTCTAGACCAGCAACGTTTTGGTGCTACTTAAGAACCACTTTTCCTGGTTCAGAGCTGGTGCTTTGGCGGTCGAAACAGAAAGAACTGGTTCTAAATTAGGCTCTGGCTCCGAACCAGCACTCGAACTGCCTCAGTGGAAAAGGGGCATAGGTATTCTGTCCAAGAACACGTCCTTTCACCCAATCTGAATATGCCTCCAAAAGAGCTAAGGACATTTTCACCATACATCAGACTTCTACCCATGAAGATTTTTTGGTGTTTTTGGGACCATGGGGTTTTCTGCCCAAACTCAGTGCTTCCATTCAACCTGTGTTCCACTGAGTGTTTTATAAACTAATTGGCTTTATTGTTTTTCTAACAATGACGTACTTTTTATTGTGAATAATTCACACTAGTATCACATTAGTATGTCTTAATTATTATACTGTGCTTCAGATTATCTGAGGAGGACTAAAGATTGTGTGTGTGTGTGTGTGTGTGTGTGTGTGTGTGTGTGTGTGAGTGTGAGACCTTTGAACCAGTTGCTCATTGACAGATTTTTAGAAGTATGAATGTGTAGTGATATGGATTCAAGTAGTCATGTATGTGTTAACTAATAGATAACTAATTTCTATCTTTGTTTATGTGTTTTTACAGGTAAGATGAGTGATGTGTCATCACAGTTTGTCTTCATAAAATGTTTATACGGTAGTTATATGTGTTAGTTTGATGAACGTGTATATTAAATCGATAAATTGAGAGGTTGAGGTACGGCCGGCTGCACCCGCGTGACGGATTGCGCAACCTTGGCTGGGAGGCGGCCGACGCCGCTGCTCTGGTGGAGGCCGCGTGATGATTACGACTTAAGTGCCTAATGTTATCAGAAAATATAATTACAATCACTCATTGTTATGAAAGAGTTGATATTTGTTTATTGTTATGGTTGTGTTCTGTACACCTGTCATGGGTAAGGGACAACTAAATTGCTGAGAGAAATAGCCTACTAAAAAGAAAACAAAGTGCTTATACACCGTTTTTGTATGGTTATTGAGTATTGCGTATTATTGTCTGTCTGATGCCATGAAAATGTTAATGGGTTACAGACAGTATTCCGCAATATATTCTCATTTTCTTTTGATGTGTTGTCATAAGATTGTGCAAAGTGAGTTTGTGGACATAGAGCTTCATTTATATATGAAGAAGCCACTCTGGCAGTCATTGATACACAGTTGAAAGATAACTAATTTCTATCTTTGTTTATGTGTTTTTACAGCAATAAAACAATATATGTGCCACCAGAAGTCTCCGCCTCTTCCGTGTGTGCAACATCATGGCGAGCCAGCCAGGAGAGGACTGCTGACTGGATGTGAGAGAGACAGTAGATTCGTCAATATAGAGAATTATATAGAGTACATGAAAGAGACTGAATGCAAAACAAGGGAAAAAAAAGGAACACCTTCAAGACTGCGTTAGTTCCAAGTTTCTGATGCTAGAGAAGCCTAAACTGATAAAAGCCTGTCTCTATCTAAAGTGCAATGAGCCATCGGGTGAAGGTCTCCCAGGCCAAATGAGGCGGGCACTGATAAGGCTGGCAGAGGGAACATTAGATAAAATTGAGGAAAGTTTAGAAGAGGAACAATATGCAGAGAGCCTTAATGAACTTCTGTGTTTCATCGAGTCCCTTAAGAAATCAGCCGAGCTCAAAGTGTCAGCAGTAACCCAGTCTGAGATAGAGAAGCTAAGAGAAGAGTATGCAGAACTACAGCAGACACATCCAAATGCTCGTCATGCATTAGAGGAACAGATTGGGCTACTTGAAGAAAAACATCAGAGAGAAAAGATAAAATGAGTGTGAAAGAACAAGTCACAAGACACAAATCGATTCCTGAAGTTACTCCGAGGAGGGAATTCCGAGTCTTCAGACAGATTGGAGAGGCTGGCCAAAAGGAAAAATTGTCATACACTAGCCTCAACAACCAGATGGATCAGGAGTGAGAAAGGGGTACGCAGAGGCGGAAATCATTGATGCAGTTATCAGAGCAGTGAGTCCTGGCCTTCCCCTCCGGGAACTCCTTGAAATTAAGCGAGATCTCACACTTTCCACATCAAAGACTATCCTCAGAGGACATTATAAAATAGACTCTTCATCTGATCTACTGCACAGGCTCATGAACATCTCTCAGGAACCCAAGGAGTCTGCCCAAAGTTTTCTGTTCTGAGCCATTGAACTGATGGAGAAACTACTGTGGACATCTGGAGATGAGCAGGATGGAGAACAGTTTAGCCCTGAGTTCATCCAATGAAAGTTTCTTCGCTCTGTGGAGACAGGCCTTCTAATTGATGCAGTTAAGTTCCAAGTCAAACCATACCTCAGTGATCCTAAAGTAGCAGATGAAGTGTTGATTGAGAAAATGGGTGAAGCTGCTAATCTGTAATTGGGAGGGGTGTGGCTTGGTGTGGAAAAAATACAAACACAAAATCCTTGCATTAGCAGAAGTGTATTAAGTATATATTGATTGTCAAAGTATTTGGTATGTGCACAGAATTTTCTTGGGAGATTTACATTACATTTAAATTTCACAAGCATTTTACAGAAATATGATTAACACATTGATACAAGTGTTCTTTTCTTACTGGTCCCTGACAATTTAGATAACAGCCTATAACAGAAAATTCAAATTTATCCATACTGACACCATACTGACACCACACTAACACCATACTGACACCATAACCAGTCAGATATCTGGACATGATTGATGAATTGTGATTGATATAAATAAAATTATTTTATTATGGGATGTCGCTGACTTGACATTCTCTTCTAAGAAAACAATAATTAACATTAACTACGAGGCATGTCCAGATATTTGTCATCTGGAAATGCTTTTGTACTGTTTTTTATGATAAAGGTATGTAAAATAACTGCTCAGTGCTGCAAAACAAACAACTCTGTTAATGCTAACTTAATTCTATATAAACTATAGAATGAGGGTGAACTATAGAATGAGGGTGAACGGCTGACTACACAGTTTATGGGAATAAATTGTGTATTTCCCTCACAGCGGCAGAGTCCTGGGTTTCAACTCATGCGACTAAACTTTCCGGGTTAGAGTGAACGCTGGCGCGTCTTGGCTGCCGCTGCTCTCCCCGATAGCAATAATTATTAACATCATAAACACTGCGTAGACTACAATGAGGATCTATTGTTTATGGCTTGTACTTGCCTGGACTGTACTGCCTCTTGTACAGTCCTCAATACTGTTTCAATACTCTGCCGCTGAACTTCAGAGTTTCCATCCGTGTTTATATGATTCAACACTTCCTGCACTGCTTGCTCATCCGGACATCTTATATCTGCCAAGACGGAAATACATTCATCGTGGCTCTCGGCGGAACTTCTGGTATAATAAATCCAGTGATATAAAGTCGCTATGGTCAGCTGTTCGACGTCCACCAAGCAACCTGGCTAACTCGTCTAACTCGGCTACCAGACCAAGCGACAACAACACTGCCAGTTTCGGTCTTCTTAACATCCGCTCTCTTACGAGTAAAGGGCATCTTGTGCAGGATCTTCTTGCAAATTGCAAGATTGATTTTCTTTTTTTAACCAAAACATGGCAGCAACAAAATGACTTTATTGCACTCAATGATGCCATTCTGCCATGGTTTGTTTACAACTCTCAACCACGTGATTCTGGTCGAGGAGGAGGTCTGGCGATAATCTACCGTGAGAAGTGAAGACTGATGTCAGTGAATGTTTCTGTCTCCCACTCATTTGAGGCTGCAGTTTGTCGGCTCTCTGGATCTACTCCAACGATTATCAGCACTGTATATCGACCACCAAAGTTTAACAAGGATTTTATCCCTGACTTTGCTGCTTTTTTTACTCAAATAACTACACTCTCACCAAATATAATTCTTGTGGGGGATTTCAATATTCACATGGATGATGTTCGCAACAATCTTACTAAAGAATTTACATCTTGTCTGGATAGCTTCGGACTGCAGCAGCATGTGAATTTTCCCACGAATACTAAAGGACATACTTTGGATTTAATCTGTTGTTCAGGTGTCTCTCCAGACAACCTTAATGCAGACTTTTTTTCCATGTACTGATCATGTGTTACTGTCTTTTAATGTTAATCTTCCACTTTTCAAATCGAAATCTGCATGCATGATATCATTTAGAAAAATCAAGGACATTAATTTGGACAGCTTGTCTTTAAGCATTGCAAGTCTTCCTAGGGCTGACAGCTGTTCCACTCCAAATAACTTGGTCTCTCAGTATAATTATAGTCTCCATAATTTGCTGAATATTTTTGCCCCACTTAAGACTAGGACTGTTTCATTTGCTGTTACTGCACCCTGGTTCACTCCTTTTCTCAGGCAATTAAAAGCAAACGGACGACGGCTTGAGAGACTTTTTAGAATAACTGGCCTTACTGTGCACAAGGAAATGTATTCAGAACATATGTCTCACTATAAAGAAACTATTGCTAAAGCTAAATCTACATACTATTCTGGCTTAATTGGTTTTAATGAAGGGAATTCAAGGGTTCTTTATTCTGATTTTTGCAATACTTTAACTTCATTCTTTACTTCAAAAAATTAAGACATTCATCATCAACTTATGGCCACTCCTGTTTCTACTCCATGTATCTCAGTTTTACCTGTTCCTACATAACTGTTCTCAACTGTTCTACCCTCAATTGATGACATCTTAAAACTTGCTCATGAATCTAAATCTTCAACTTGTTTTCTTGATCCTATACTGTAACAACTGTCCTTGTTAAGGCTACTGCTTCCTCTCTGTCCCCTTTTATCATGGGTATTATTTATTCCTCCCTTACCACTGGAGTTGTTCCTTCTCAACAGACAGCTGCTGTAACTCCTATTCTAAAGAAACCAGGATTGGATACCAACAACCTTAATAATTTCCGTCCTATTTCTAATCTTCCTTTTATTTCTAAAACTTTGGAAAAAGTTGTTGCTGCTCAACTTCATATTCATTTGTCTGGTAATAATCTATACAATCTGGTTTTCGCCCATTTCATAGCACTGAAACGGCTCTTTTAAAAATGAAAAATGATTTGCTTATAGCAGCTGATTGGTTTCATTCATATCTCTCTGATCGCACACATATCTCTCTGATCGCACCAGTTTGTTCAACCAAAATCATTCACCTGTTCGACAGTTTCCGTTACCTCTAGTGTACCCCAGGGCTCTGTCCTGGGCCCTTTGCTATTTATTACTTACCTTTTACCCCTTGGACATATTTTTCATAAGTATCAGTTTAAGTTTCATTGCTATGCTGATGACACCCAGCTCTACCTTTCCACAAAACCACATTCCCTCCATCTGATCTTACTGATCGTCACATTGACATAAAATCATGGTTTTCAGCAAACTTTCTTAAACTAAATAGTAATAAAACAGAAATTCTCCTTAAAGGCACAAAATCTGTACTTAACAAATTTTCAAATTTTTTTATTTCCATTGATGAATCTCTCATAGCTCCCTCATCTCAGGTTAAGAGTCTTGGTGTCATCTTTGATAGTACCCTTTCTTTTACCTCTCATGTAAATAATGTTACTCGGGCTGCATACTTTCACCTTCGAAATATCAGTAGGTTTCTCTCCTTTCTCACGACTCAATCAACCACCACTCTTTTGCCCACATTATTACTTGTACTTCCTCTATCCATCATATTACACCTGTTCTGGAACAGCTACACTGGCTTCCATTATTTTTCGTTTTAAGTATAAAATTCTTCTTCTAACATTTAAAGCAATCCACAATCTTGCACCTTCATATCTTCTTGATCTTCTTCATACTCATTTCATTGTTCCCTCTGTCCGTCTTGTAACTATGGGGAATAGAGTTTTCAGTTACTCTGCACCTCAGCTCAGGAACTTAATTCCATCTTAACTCCGTAATATTGATTCTCTTTCATTATTTAAATCTCAGCTTAAAACTTAAAGCATCTGTTTAGTTTAGCTTATTCTACATCATAATTTGTACTGCTGTTCTAATTTGTATCGCTATGTAGGAATTTTATTGTCTTTGTTGTTTGATTGTCTTTGTTGTTTTTTTGGACGGTGACCTTGAGTGTTCAGAAAGGCACCTTTAAATAAAATTAATTATTATTATTATTATTATTATTATTACTATTATTATTATTACTATTACAATTGTCACAAAAAAATCACTACACTGTCTGGTCTCTTTGCGCGTTGCTTTGCGAGATTATGCAGCGAGATTTTTTTTTTTCCTCACTGCTGCAAGAGTCTGTGTGAGAATATGTGGGTGTGGCGTGCAAGCGTGAGATTTGGGTCAATTACGTGAGTCTCACACTGAATGCGTGAGAGTTGGCAGACTTGTAAATAGTAAGTTTTTCTGGGTGACAAATACAATGTATGGCGGGAGAGCGTGACAAAAGACCGAAATGAGTGACACTTGATGGCCCTGCAGTCAGGTTTTAGACCCCATCATAGCACAGAAACTGCTTGTGTTAAAGTTACACATGATTTGTTCTTAGTGTAGCCGGTCTGCCCTTCTGTGTCGTATCTGGCTACCGTTCTGTGTTGTGTTCTTGTGCAATGTGAAATAAGAGACTAGAGACAGTCTGCTGGTTCAATTGCTGTTCTTTATCCAGGTTGTTGCATAAACCTGAAGCATACAGTTATAAACCGTTGCACACTCAGTTGCCTGCTCCTGCTTGTGCTCCTTCACTCAGACAAACAAACAAAAACAACAAAAATGCAGTAATCAGTAAACAAATTTCTAGTGTGGACGTGAAGAGCTGCATGAACTTTGATAGCTTCGTTAGTTTCCACTGATATGCTGAGGATACACACCCCAGTCTGCCAGTCCAGAGGCACTCTCCCCAACCTCCATGCGATGTTGCAGAGGCGTGTCAACCAAGACATCCCCACAACATACAGAACCTTGAGGTACTCAGGGCGGATCTCATCCACCCCCGGTACCTTGCCACTGAGGAGCTTCTCAACTACCTCAGTGACCTCAGCTTGGGGAATCGACGAGTCCACAACTGAGCCCCACCCTCTGCTTCCTCAGTGGAAGACATGTCGGTGGGGTTGAGGAGAACCTCGAAGTATTCCTTCCACCGTCCGAGCATGTCCCCAGTCGAAGTCAGCAGATTCCCACTCCCACTGTAAACAGTGTGAGCAGGGCACTGCTTCCCCTTCCTGAGGCGCCGGACGGTTTGCCAGAAATTCTTCAAGGCCAACCGATAGTCCTTCTCCATGGCCTCACTGAACTCCTCCCAGACCCGAGTTTTTGCCTCCGTAACCACCCGGGCTGAAGCTCGCTTGGCCCTTCGGTACCTATCAGCTGCCTCTGGAGTCCCCCGAGCCAACCAGGCTCGATAGGACTCCTTCTTCAGCTTGACGGCATGCCTTACTTCTGGTGTCCACCACCGGGTTCGGGGATTGCCACCACGACAGGCGCCTGAGACCTTACGGCCACAGCTCCGAGCGGCCGCGTCGACAATGGAGGTGGAGACCATGGTCCACTCGGACTCAATGTCTCCAACCTCTCTCGGGATCTGATTGAAGCTCTGCCGGAGGTGGGAGTAGAAGATCTCTCTGACCGGAGACTCTGTCAAACGTTCCCAGCAGACCCTCACAGTACGTTTGGGTCTGCCAAGTCTGTCCAACTTCCTCCCCCACCATCGGATCCAACTCACCACCAGGTGGTGATCAGTTGACAGCTCCGCCCCTCTCTTTACCCGAGTGTCCAAGACATACGGCCGGATGTCAGATGAAACAACCACAAAGTCGATCATCGACTTCCGACCTAGGGTGTCCTGGTGCCATGTGTACTGATGGACACCCTTATGCTTGAACATGGTGTTCGTTATGGACAAACTGTGACTAGCACAGAAGTCCAATAACAGAACACCACTTGGGTTCAGGTCTAGACTGCTACACTGTTCATTAATAAATTGGTCTTTCCATCTGCTATTACACAGCCTTGAAAACATCAAACAGCTTTTCTTATGCTATATTACATCTGACCAAATGCACATTATCATCTAGTGCTTGCTAATATTATGAACAGCAGCTACATTAATTCCTCTCCACTGCTTCTCTCTTTCTACACATCACGAGGCATCGAGAAATTGTGGTATACCAGCTCGAGACCCTGGGGAGGTGTTCTGGGCATGTCCAACCGGGAGAAGACCCCGGGGAAGACCTAGGACATGCTGGAGGGACTATGTCTCTCGGCTGGCTTGGGAACGCCTCGGTATTCCCCCGGAAGAGCTGGAGGAAGTGTCTAGGGAGAGGGAAGTCTGGGCATCCCTGCTTAGACTGCTGCGCCCGCGACCTGGCCCCGGATAAGCGGTAGAAGATAGATGGATGGACCAGCTCGAGGCATACCAGCTCTGATCGTCTTTTGTGCCATAAGAAGATTTTGGACCTCTGCTGAGATGAGGCCAAATCTGTGAGGATCCTGAGGCATCTAGAGATCTACCACCTCCAGTTAGACTCTGCTATACTAAAGAGGAAATGCAACTCCATGTGGTCTTTGAGGACAACAACCTCCTCATCAATACAACATTTATCAGACTGTATATTTATGTATATGTATATATGAGGATGAGGTTCCCCTTTGAGTCTGGTTCCTCTCAAGGTTTCTTCCTTTACCATCTAATGGAGTTTTTCCTCCCCACAGTCACCCGAGTCACCTCAGACTTGCTTATTGGGGATAAATACATACACATTTAAATATATCTAATATTAATCTTGAATTTTTGTTTTATATTAATCTTATTCTTTATATTAACCTTTTGTTCTATGTTTATGTTCTGTAAAGCTGCTTTGAGACAATGTCAAATGTTAAGTGCTGTACAAGTAAATTTGAATAGAGTAGCAGAGGTAAATTATGTTACTGCACGTCACAGCATGTGAAAAGAACTGAACACACCTTCACTTGTAAGAATTTCTCACTAAACCTGCCATTGTGAGTTGGACACTTTTTTCATTTGAATTTTGTGGAAACCTTCATCTAGGGTAAGACTATTTATGAAGAATAAAGTATAACAACTATCCAGTCTGTCTGGATTACATAAAGAGACTGAAGGATCTGAGGCAGATATCACCAGCTCTTTGCCTGATATTGCTCTGCTTACTTATGCTAATATTTCACACAAATGTTTCTATTCTATTATTTCCATCTGAAGTTGTTTACCTATTTATCAGGCCTGAAGCGACACATCATTCATTTGTTCATACTGAAAAAAAAAAAAAAAAAAAGTCTAATTTCCACCAGACCAGTCAACACCATTGTGGGAAAATTTGGGTGTGCGCTCTTATTCTATGAACTATTACCACTATATGGGGGTAGGCCGGATGTTGTAATAGTGTTGAGCTATAATATTGTATAATCGACATTAGGTCGTATATGAGTTATAGGGAGTATAAGAGCTATATGGACTATAATTATAAATATAGATAGATAGATAGATAGATAGATAGATAGATAGATAGATAGATAGATAGATAGATAGATGACACATGAGACAGAGATAAGGGGTGTAGTTGGTTTATTGAAGTCATAGAACTCAATAGGCAGAGCTAGGCCCAGGCACAGGAGACGTAGGAGAGTAGTCAGGAGATCCAGGAGAGGAGGAGGAGGAGAGGCAGGGGGTTCCAGCACAGAGCAGCAATGCTCAGGAACAGCATGAGGACAGCCATCGGTCTGGGTAGAGGAAGTGCAGGCCTGAGGCCTCTTCACAATGTAAGATGGTGTGAAGTGATGCTCAGGGAGGTTGGGAGAACCGAGTTGTTCCATGAACGTGATAAGCTCATGGGTTATATGGGCCAGCTGGTAGCGGCGGTAGCTGGCCAGAAGTTCGGTGGGCATAGGTCTCGCATAAGGCATCATATAAGATCTCATAATGGCGAGAAGGCCGAATAGGTTGGCCAGCAGGACGATCTTGCTGACTGAGCATCTGAGACAAACAAGAAAAAGGGAACCTGTCCTTTAGGCGAGAACAGAGGAACTAAGGCTTAAAATTAGAATGCATGTGCAGGCCCAGTCTGGACAAACAAGACATAAGTCTAGCAAATTTAAGGAGTCAGCATAAACAGATCCACATATATGCAAAACATTATAAAATGCAAAAGCTTAGCTTAAGGAATAATGCAGTACTTCTACTAACCAGATAAAAAAACTCTACTTGTAAGTCAACTACTGGTAATATATAATCCAGTTGATTTGGAACCTGATGTTACTGTAATCAAGGAACTCTTATCCTAACATAATTGATCAAATACTGTTGAATGTCATAATCATATCATAAATCAGAACTCCTATATCATAGGGGATGGTAGGTGATTGAGGAATTGAGTATTATCACTGTGCTGATCAGTTATATCTTTAGGTTATATGTAGAGAAGTGATTAATTTAGTGTAGGGCGAATAGGTTATAGGTGATTGTCATGATAACCATACATAGTACAGGCGTACAATACAGATAATCATAGTACTAACAGGTAACCATATAGTATAGGTACACAATACAGGTAATCATCTTAAATACATATTATATATAGGCGTATAATCAAGAAAAAAATATCAAATCATACACAAATATATAGGAAAAAAACAGATAGGGGAAAACTCACCCATTGCAGCTGGAGAATTGGTGATTGATTGGTCCTCAAGACGCGTGTTTCGTCTGGGTGATACGTGACAGGGAGTAGGACAAGATGTTCTTGGGGGCACAGCCTTGACGATAGTTTCATCAACGCAGCATATTTTTGATAATGCAGAAGTTCGGCAGGAACAACAGGCCAGACTTAATTTTCGGTAAAAGGGCAGACTTGTTTTTCGGGGAAATGAAGCAGGGGGGCCAAGGGCGATTCTGTAATTCTGTAGTGTCAGGAGAAGAGCCAGAAAGGTCAGGTGGATAATGATGCATGAAGGTATGATGGTACCCAAGAGTGCCAGGGTATATAGAAGGGTTTTTCTGAAAGGGGAGGGAACCTTTGGGTGGCATGGGGACACGCTGTTTGGGTTTTTCTTTGATATTTTCAACTTAGAAGTTTTTCCTCCTTGAGCTCAATGGAAGCAGTGGCCGATCAGCATCAATAAAGAGTTTCTCATTCTTATCCAGGTCTGGAAAGTTCTTATTTAAATTCAAGTAGTATTAAAGTGTGATTAATTGGTATTAACATATCAGGAAGTATTAGTAAGTAAATATTTTATTGTATGAACTAATTAGCATTAAGTTTAATTATTTTTAGCAGCAAGTATGAAAAACTATTATTGATTATTAATTTGGCTGTAATTCACCCCTGGCATCCGCTTGGAGGGGGCTCTCAAATTTCCGACACCATCATTCTGCTAATGGTTAAAGCAGCAAGTCCTGACTGGCATGGACACGGTAATACTGTCAAAATCAGGAAATAATGCTGACTGGAGTTAGAGCTATGGGCCAGAGCATGTTCTGTTCTACAGTGAGATGTGAAGGGAGATTGTCACAATACTGGCTCAGATGGAATGACACTTCTTACAGTAGGGGAAGTAATTCTAATCCCCTGCTAATTTTGTAAGTTAATCCTTTACAATGAAATTAACAAACCATACTTTAACGACAGAATGTCAAAAAAAAAATTTGGCTGGTAATAAACAATTTAATATTGCGAGGTGACTGAAGGAAATGCATGGCACTGGACAGCCCTGAAGCCATGTAAGGTGAAAGCAACACCAAGGACATGGTGCAAGCTTAGACAAGATAAACCATGGGACAATCACTAAAGCCACAAGAACCCCCAATCATAAACCCTTATCCAGAAGCAGCACAACTTGCACACTAAATGAACCAAAGACAGTTTGAAAGGCAAATGCATTTATTTTGCACAGCTTTAAAACAAAGGAGAGGAATTTTGAGTAAAGATCACCCCTCCACTAGACACTACTCCTGATAAGCGAGAAGCACCTTCTTCCACTGCAGAAACATCTCTTCCTAAAAATGGGTGGGGGGGAGCCACAGGTCAATAAGCTATTCAGTCAGGAGAAGCAGCAAAAAACAGCACCAAGGGGTCTACTCACTTGTTCTGGTGCACATTGGTTCACAGGAATCCAGCACACTCGGAAGACACACAGCTGTACTGCAGTGGATGTAGAGCTGAGGGAAAGGAAGAGAACCTAAACAAAAAAGAACCCACACCATGCAGAAGCATGTAGAACAGAAGAACGAGCATTTACCGTCTCTTGCATGGGAGCCATAGAGGTCTTGTCCACAAACGTGAACATCTTCAGGACAAAGCGTCTGTAATGGGTAGGGTATGCAAGTCCAGACGTTCCACTAACTGGGATCAGCTTGGTCAAATAGCGGTCATCCTTGTAGGGACACCTTGGGGATACATAAGGGCATCACGTCCTGTTCAATATAGACAGTGGGCTACAAACAAAACCCGGAAGCTTACCCGGACACCAGAAGGTCCCACTGGGGAAGACTGTAGGGGTTAGGGGAAGAAGTCGCCCAGCAGTTGCCCAAGCTCAGGACAATGTTTGGATCGGTTCTTCCAACAATGCGCACTTCGACATACACCGGTTCCCTCAGAACCTTGGTCACAGGGTAGTCACTAGCACTATAGTAAGAGTTATAGGCTATTTGTTCTGTTGGGAGAGAGGAGAAGTCAGCATCTGTTGAAGCCACTGAAACTGCATTTTAATATCCAGACAGCACTCACCTTCTACACAACCCTTTGAGAGACAGAGCCCTTTTCCTAGTCTTAGTTCTACTTGGAGTGGTCCAGAAGCAACGATGGGCAGAGGATCAACATTAGCTGAAGGCTCAATAGACAAAGCAGCCAAGCCAACACCTGAATATTTACACTGGAAATAAAGCCTACAAAAAGGAAATGGCAGGTTAGTAAAACCCCTTAATTAATCCCCACAACCAGGAGTTTTCGATCACTTACTCATAAGTAGTGTCTCTTGTGATTGAGCCTCGGGGTCCAATTCCAACTTCATAGGAAGAAACCATCCTGTTTTCATAGACCACATAACCACCTTTTACCTAGACAGGAGAAAAGTAGAGAGCACAATAAACAGCTACCTGAAATGAACAACGCAGTTAGGGGAAGAAAAATAGTGACACAAACCATCATGGTTGTCCCACAAGCAGTCACAGCAAACTGGTAAATAGCAAAGGCTGCATTTGAGTCAACGGGACTACAGGGTCCACTGTTTCCTCCCAACAGGCTGATGGACTCCAGGCTTATCCTGGGACGGGTTGTATCTCTGGCTGCCACCAGCACAAACTGGCCATCAATTGTACACTGGACAGTCACTGGGAACACCAAAAATAGAAAGGAATCAGTTTCATGTTAAACCCCAATCAAGAGTCAAGCAGGATTTCAAGCTTACCAGTTTTCCCATAATAGCACTGTTGACCATCAAAACAGCAGTTTATGGCATTACACCGAGTAGCCACGATGCCAGGTTCTCCACAAGGAATTCTTTCATAGTCTTGCACTTGGCATTTCTGAACCTGGCCAGGTGTATGTGGCAGCACAGTGGGCATCCCGGGAAGCTGAGGATCCTGAGAGAGCTTTTTCACATTTGGTGGGGCTGCAGGAACACTGCTCACAGCACTGAAGGCAAGAAAAAGCCCCACAAATGCCAAACTTACCCCTGTAGTCACCATTGTTCCCAAACTGCATACACCTATGTTTAACTAGTCAGCAACTTCTGTCTTTTATTGTGTCCTCAGTCCTAATTGTATCTGGAGTCTCCTCCTACTCAACTAGTCAGTAATAGTGTTCCAGCCATGTGTCGTCATTAACTGCCTTAATCACCGCCTTCATGATTTGTTGGTCATTTTGAGGGGCGTTTTAAACAGATATTTGTTCTATTTGTCAAGTTAATTATATGTGAGAGTTTTGTAATGTTAAAAATCTGAGGCTGGCCATCTAATTAACTCCCATTATTTTAATATATGCATTTAAATTGTCTTTTTAAATTTTATCTAAACAAGTATCATTTTTTGTAATGGTATGTTAAAAGTCTTTTGGTTTTAAAATATTAAGAAATATATATATATATATATATATATATATATATATACATATATATATATATATATATATATATAATTTATATAAATAAATATATAATAATATATATATAAATATATATATATTATTTAAAGTAATATTAGTAGTATTTACTGCGAATATCTTCTTGTACCGCAGCATACTTTTATTTTGACAGAGCTTTCTTTCCTTGTCGTGTATAAGTGTCGCTACAGTCACATTGACAAAAACAAAACAAAATAAAAGTTGTCCTAAAGTTAGATCCTCTAACGCTCTATATTTTATATTATATATTATATATAGTTCACATAGTTCAATAAAAAAAATTCCTTTCAGTTTATTTGTATTGTGCTTTTGACAATTCAAACTGTCTCAAAGCAGCTTTTCAGAAGTATAGAAACAAATAAAATTCTATTTTATTCTATTATTAATGTTCTCATATTTAAAGTAGGTCACTGTTAGTAAACGTGTATTTATGTCTAAAAGATTCATGCCTTTGTGATTATGAAGGGTTCAGTGAAATGGCTGGTATATTGTTTGGTTTATTCCTCTCAAAGTAATTGGGGTTTTTTCCTTAGTTCATTTGCTCAAGTGATGAGGCCAAGATGAGGATTTTTAATTCAGAGTGAAGGCTCGTCTGTGCGAGCACAGGGTTCTCCCAACAGTAATCAGGGATTTTAGTGTGAAGTTTAAAGTCCTCATAGATCTTCTGACCAAAACTAGGCATTCAGTCCAATAACAGGGGCCTGTTTCAGAAAGGTGGTTCAACCAACTCAGAGTTTCCCATCTCAGGGTTTGTCAACTCAGAGTTCAAGTTTAAACTCAGAGTTTTCGATTACAGAACAGCTGAAAAGAGTTAGTTTTATCAACTTTATAGACTGACTCTGAGTTAAGCACGTGCACCACAACTTAAAAAAAGCCATTATCAATGGTGCGCAGATGCTGTATATAACAAGTCACCATGGCATCAGCGTCAGACAAAAAAAGTCTTTGTGGCTTTGTGTGCGCTGATCTGGCTCGGTGCGTTGCAGACATCTGTGGAGGAGAGTACGATTGGAGGGTGGTCAGCTGAGGGTTTGGGCTTGGTGGCAGTTTCACTGTTGTCTCTCTCAAAGCAAACATAAAAGTCATTAAGCTCGTTCAAGAAAAGGACATCGGTGGCAGCAGGGGTGGAGTGGGGGGATTTGTAATCGCTGATGACCTGAATGCCTTGCCACATGTGTCGAGGGTCTGAGTTGGAAAAATACTCCTCTACCTTCCGCTTATAGCAGTGCTTGGCCTCTTTGATGCCCCTCTTCATATAGGTTTAGTTTATATTTTATAGTTTATATTTATATATATATATTTTTTAAACTCTTTATTTTCTTTTAAATTGGTTATTTTATTTTGTCTACTTTTTTCATAATTCTTATTTTTGCTTTTTGAACTCTAATTTTATGTCAAACACACTATGAATCACTTTGGTCAGAAGTGTGGCTGTTTGTATATGTGCTATATAAATAAACTTGAACTTGAAGTTGAACTCTTCAGGTTAGTTCTGGATGTGCTGTAGGCCTGTGCGTCGCCTGATCTGAAGGCAGTATTGCGTGCATTCAACAGGAGGCGCACCTCCTTGTTCATCCATGGCTTCTGATTTGGGTAAATGATGATCTGTTTCTTAGTAGTGACACTGTCTATGGTGGTAGAGATGTAATCCAGTACAGAGGAGGTGTAACAATCAATGTCCGTGTGAGTGTCACGGCTGGACAAATGTACTCCAGTCTGTGTGTTGAAACCTTTCCTGGAGTGTGAAATCTGCTTCTGCGGGCCAGACCTTGATGGTTCTTACTGATGGCTTCACTCGATTGATGAGGGGTGCATATTTGCGGGTGAGGAACAAAGAAAGGTGATCTGACTGTCCCAGCTGGTTCGTTTACTGAACAAACGTGATAGGATTTTAATACTGTAAAAAACAAACAAACAAAAAAAAAACTTTAATACAGAAGTTAAAAGAAATGGAAAGAAAATTAAATATAGGCTGCTTTTAATCATGGAAAGGTGATGAAAACATACAGTACCAAAAGGTTTAAATAATGTGAGGTTATTCTTATTCCTGTTATTTAAAACATTAAACAATTATTTAAACTCTATTTATAAGTTAATTGTGAAGGTCAGTGCACACATCTGCTCCTCATGTCATGGTTTTGTCCTTGTCATGTTTTTCTGTGTTTTTCTTTGCCTTGGGTCTCATCTCTATGGTCTAGATCATGTCCTTCACACGTACACCTCAGAGCACAAGCTGACTGCAGAATTATCCACCTCATGTTTAGACTACAGAACACCAAGCTGATGAACCTGGAGTTATTTTGGTCACACAGAATGTTCTACAACAAAAACAGAGATTATCAGGTCAATGTGTAGGTGGAAAAATTGGGATAGTTTTGATAATGAAAACTGGTAAAGTTTTATTTATGCTTGTGAAAGATTCCAAAGAAAAATTGTCAGAGGAACCACAGGAGCACTGAAGGTCAAGGTCAAGGCCTCAGAGAAACATGGGGGAATACAACAAGAGACAAATCAAATCCAGATCGATTCCATATTGATTTTATAGCATTTTTAGAAAGGACATAGATTTACATTTAACCCAAATGAGAGAATCAGTGGTGTTGAGACAACATGAGGAAGAAACCTTGAGAGGAACCAGACTGAAAAGGGAACCTCATCTGGGTGACACCAGAGAGTGGGATTATAAATCATTATAAACACTGAGAGTGGGATTATAAATCATTGTAAAAACTAAGAGTAGGATTATAAATCATTATAAACACTGAAAGTGGGATTATAAATCACTATAAACATTAAAGTGGGATTATAAATCATTATAAACACTGAAAGTGGGATTATAAATCATTATAAACATCTAAAGTAAGATTATGAATCAATATAAACACCTAAAAATGGGATTATAAAGCCAGCCATGATGTTGTACACTTGGGACAGGAGGGTTTAAAGTGTTGCTCAGAAGCAGTTTGCCGGTGCTGGTGCTTGAAGCCCAACCTTCTAATCAACAAGCCAGAGTCTAAAGTCTGATTAGTTAACCAGAGTTATTCTATTTTTTATATGAAATCTGTCTTGTTGAAGTTATCAACTGTTCACTGATGGAAAAGCTAACCCCATGGTCTCTACACGGTACCATCTACAGTAATCCTGTGTATCTTCAGGCTCCATATGGAGCATACTCAGCAGCAGTGAGCAGGAGCCAACACAGGATCAGGGGCAGAGGATCTGTGTGGGACAAAGGTCAAGGCCAAGGACTGATAGAGTAGACAAGGATCAGAGGACAGAGAAGGACTGATATGGAAAAGAGAATCAGAGATCAACATGGACCATAGGCCAACACCAGGGACAAGAATGAAGTCCAGGGATTGGTAGAACATAACAAGGATCAGAATCAGCTTTATTGCCAGGCATGTTTTCACATGCAAGGAATTTGTTTTAGTGACAGAAGCTCCACAGTGTAACATAATGACATATACAGTATAGATGAAATTGTATGTACACATTTACAGGTGTGAAATGTGCAGTTGAAATATACATATACAAATATAGGCAATTTGTATGTACAAATTTGCAAGTGTTAGAAATGTGCAATTGTAAATTGTAAAAGTAAACAGTAAACAGTATAGACAATATGTATGTATGTATGTATGTACAGACGTGCAAGTATGAAATGTGCAATTGAGCTATACATAGTACAAATATTAGGTGTTGTGTGTTCCATGTTGTTAGGTGTTCATCAGATGGATTGCCTGAGGGAAGAAACTGTTCCTATGTCTGGTCATTCTTGTGCTCAGGGCTCTGTAGCGTCGACCAGCAGCAGTGAGCAGGAGCCAACACAGGATTAGGGGCCTGTGTGGGACAAAGGTCAAGGCCAAGGACTGATAGAGTAGACCAGGATCAGAGGACAGAGAAGGACTGATATGGAAAAGAGAATCAGAGATCAACATGGACCTGCATGGACAAGCTTGCGAATGGTTTGCTTCATACCTGAAAGGACGTTCATATCAGGTAACATGGAGGGGAGTGACATCTGCTCACGCAGACTCTCCACTGGCATCCCACAGGGCTCAGTACTTTGTCCTCTTCTTTTCTCCCTGTATACTCACTTTCTTGGTGAAGTTATTTCATCACATGGGTTCTCTTACCACTGCTATGCTGATGATACACAACTTATCTTCTCTTTCCCACCCTTAGATGCCACAGCTTCTGACCAGATCTCAGCATGTCTGGCAGAAATTTCATCATGGATGACTCCTCATCAGTTAAAGCTCAATCCTAGCAAAACTGAACTGCTGTTCATCCCAGGTGATTCATCCCCAGGTCATGATCTTGCTATATCCTTGCACAACGATCTGATCTCGCAACCTTGGGGTAACCATGGACTGTCCTTTTCCTCTCGTGTTGCTAATTTGACTCGCTCATGTCGGTTTCTTCTCTAAAACATTAGAAGGATTCGGCCATTTTTGTCCACACGGGCTGCTCAGGTACTGTACTTGTTCAGTCTCTTGTCATTTCTAGACTGGATTACTGCAATGCACTGCTGGCAGGCCTACCTATGAACGCAATCCGTCCTCTGCAAATGATCCAAAATGCAGCTGCCCGGCTTGTTTTCAACCTGCCAAAGTTCTCGCATACCACCCCCCCTGCTGCGATCCCTCCACTGGCTTCCGGTAGCTGCACGCATCAGATTCAAAACACTGATGTTGGCCTACAAAGCCAAAAATGGACCAGCTCCCTCTTACCTCAAAGCCCTCATCATTCCTCGCACTGCACGTATACTACAAGACTCTTCTCTGTTCTGGCACCAAGGTGGTGGAATGAACTTCCCCTAGAGGTCCAGACAGCTGAGTCACTGGCTATTTTCAAACGGCGGTTGAAGACCTACTTATTCAGGAAACACTTCAACTAGCACTTCTTTCCTTATTTTTTGCATTAAAAAAAATACATACAACCTTTGACACTTTCATTGTAACTTTGAACAAATGTTTTAAACTCATGGTATCTTAAGTATGTAACCTAGTGAACCAGCATTAATGTATTCAATGTTAGAGATTTAAGGATTTATGTATGTCGCTCTGGATAAGGGCGTTTGCCAAATGCTGTAAATGGTCATAAATCTTGTACATTTACTTACAAGAAGACAGAAAAAGAAAAACTACTTATCGGTCCAAAAACCAGTACACAGAAGCGCTCACACTTTACATTCTATAAGGAATTCTGATCTGCTGTTTGGGCAGGATCACTATTTTCCCATCTGACACCTGGGCAGGATAACTAAATTCAGCCTCTAGACCTCTGCTCGATTTCTGTTCTCCACAAGGCCTTGGGGAAGTCTCAATGAAACACACATGTCAGTCTTTCAAAGAGAAGTTCCAAAGTTTATTAGGTAAAACAGGAATATATAGTCATACAAGAAGAGGGAGGGTGTAGTGGGTGTGTACTGGAGTTTAATGCTAGTGTCTACAAAAGCAGCCTTGGCTGTTATCACAAAGTAGGAACCCCACCAGCCAAAGTATCATGTTTCTTACAAAAACAAACAAAAAAAAAAACCCATTTGTTCATACTGCGGACAAGAAGTCTAATTTCCATCAGACCAGTAATGGTTAAAGCAGTGAGTCCTGACTGGCATGGAGACTGTAGCTGGCAAAATTAAAAATGACAAAATAATGCTGACTGGATTTGTTGAGCTACAGGACAGATTATGTTCTGTTCTACAGTGAGATGGATGTAGAGTGTTGCAATACTGGCTCAGATGGAATGAGTTATTACAGTGGAAGAAAAATTTAGTCCCCTGCTAATTTTGTAAGTTTAATCATTTACAACAAAATTAACAGACCATATTTTGTGGCAGATTTATCAGACTGAATTAACAAAAATACGTTAGAAATTAATTTGACTGGGTAATCAAAACATGATTTAGTACTGTGAGGTGACTGAAGGAAATGCATGGCACTTGACAGCCCTGAAGCCATGTAAGGTGAAAGCAACACCAAGGACATGGTGCAAGCTTAGACAAGCTAAACCATGGGACAATCACTATCAAGTCACTGCAAGAACCCCCAATCATAAACCCTTATCCAGAAGCAGCACAACTTGCACACTAAATGAACCAAAGACAGTTTGAAAGGCAAATGCATTTATTTTGCACAGCTTTAAAACAAAGGAGAGGAATTTTGAGTAAAGATCACGCCTCCACTAGACACTACTCCTGATAAGCGAGAAGCACCTTCTTCCACTGCAGAAACATCTCTTCCTAAAAATGGAGGGGGAAAAAGCCACAGCTCAATAAGCTATTCTGTCAGGAGAAGCAGCAAACAGCAATAAGGGGTCTACTCACTTGTTCTGGTGCACATTGGCTCACAGGAGTCCAGCACACTCGGAAGACACACAGCTGTACTGCAGTGGATGTAGAGCTGAGGGAAAGGAAGGGAAACTAATCAAAAAGAACCCACACCATGCAGAAGCATGTAGAACAGAAGAACGAGCATTTACCGTCTCTTGCAAGGGAGCCATAGAGGTCTTGTCCACAAACGTGAACATCTTCACGACAAAGCGTCTGTAATGGGTAGGGTATGCAAGTCCAGACGTTCCACTAACTGGGATCAGCTTGGTCAAATAGCGGTCATCCTTGTAGGGACACCTTGGGGATACATAAGGGCATCACTTCCTGTTCAATATAGACATTGGGCTACAAACAAAACCCGGAAGCTTACCCGGTCACCAGAAGGTCCCACTGGGGAAGACTGTAGGGGTTAGGGGAAGAAGTCGCCCAGCAGTTGCCCAAGCTCAGGACAATGTTTGGATCGGTTCTTCCAACAATGCGCACTTCGACGTACACCGGTTCCCTCAGAACCTTGGTCACAGGGTAGTCACTAGCACTATAGTAAGAGTTATAGGCTATTTGTTCTGTTGGGAGAGAGGAGAAGTCAGCATCTGTTGAAGCCACTGAAACTGCATTTTAATATCCAGACAGCACTCACCTTCCACACAACCCTTTGAGAGACAGAGCCCTTTTCCTAGTCTTAGTTCTACTTGGAGTGGTCCAGAAGCAACGATGGGCAGAGGATCAACATTAGCTGAAGGCTCAATAGACAAAGCAGCCAAGCCAACACCTGAATATTTACACTGGAAATAAAGCCTACAAAAAGGACATAGCAGGTTAGTAAAACCCCTTAATTAATCCCACAACCAGGAGTTTTCGATCACTTACTCATAAGTAGTGTCTCTTGTGATTGAGCCTCGGGGTCCAATTCCAACTTCATAGGAAGAAACCATCCTGTTTTCATAGACCACATAACCACCTTTCACCTAGACAGGAGAAAAAGTACAGAGCACAATAAACAGCTACCTGAAATGAACAACATAGTTAGGGGAAGAAAAATAAAGTGACAAACCATCATGGTTGTCCCACAAGCAGTCACAGCAAACTGGTAAATAGCAAAGGCTGCATTGGAGTCAACAGGACTACAGGGTCCACTGTTTCCTCCCAACAGGCTGATGGACTCCAGGCTTATCCTGGGACGGGTTGTATCTCTGGCTGCCACCAGCACAAACTGGCCATCAATGGTACACTGGACAGTCACTGGGAACACCAAAATAGAAAGGAATCAGTTTCATGTTAAACCCCAATCACGAGTCAAGCAGGATTTCAAACTTACCAGTTTTCCCATAATAGCAGTGTTGACCATCAAAACAGCAGTTTATGGCATTACACCGAGTAGCTACGATGCCAGGTTCTCCACAAGGAATTCTTTCATAGTCTTGCACTTGGCATTTCTGAACCTGGCCAGGTGTATGTGGCAGCACAGTAGGCATCCCAGGAAGGTGAGGATCCTGAGAGAGCTTTTTCACATTTGGTGGGGCTGCAGGAACACTGCTCACAGCACTGAAGGCAAGAAAAAGCCCCACAAATGCCAAACTTACCCCTATAGTCACCATTGTGCCCAAACTGCATACACCTATGTTTAACTAGTCAGCAACTTCTGTCTTTTATTGTGTCCTCAGTCCTAATTGTATCTGGAGTCTCCTCCTACTCAACTAGTCAGTAATAGTGTTCCAGCCGTGTGTTGTTATTAACTGCCTTAATCACCGCCTTCATGATTTGTTGGTCATTTTGAGGGGTGTTTTAAACAGATATTTGTTCACTTCTATTGGTCAAGTTAATTATATGTGAGAGTTTTGTAATGTTAACAATCTGAGGCTGGTCAGCTACTTAACTCCCATCATTTTTAATATGCATTTAAATTTTGTCTAAACAAGTAGCATAAAATGACTATTGTTAAATGTTGCATAAGCTGAACATGAAATTATATCATTAACCACATGAACATCTCATATTTAATTTTTTTGTAATGGTATGTTAAAAGCATTTTGAGTTTAAAATCTTAAGATACATATATATAAAGTAATATTAGTAGTATTTACTGTGAATATCTTCTTGTACCGCAGGGTACTTTTATTTTGACAGACCTTTCTTTCCTTGTCGTGTATAAGTGTCGCTTCAGTCACATTGACAAAAAACAAAAATAAAAGTTGCCCTAAAGTTAGACTCTCTAACACTCTATATTATATATTATATATAGTTTACAGAGTTCAATAAAAAAAAATCCTTACAGTATATTTGTATTGTGCTTTTAACAATTCACATTGTCTCAAAGCAGCTTTTCAGATGTATATTTATTCTATTATTAATGTTCTCATATTTAAAGCAGGTCACTGTTAGTAAACATGTATTTAAGTCTAAAGGATTGGCACCTTTGTGTTTATGAAGGGTTCAGTGAAATGGCTGGTTTATTTGTTTGGTTTATTTATAGATTTCTCTCAAAGTAATTGGGTTTTTTCCTTAGTTCCTTTTGCCCAAGTGATGAGGCCAAGACGAGGTTCTTTTATTCAGTGTGAAAGCAGAGGGTTCTCCCAACAGTAATCAGGGATTTTAGTGTGAAGTTTAAGGTCCTCATAGATGTTCTGGCCAAACTAGGCATTCTGTCCAAGAATAGGTCCTCTCACCCAATCTGAATATGCCTCCAAAAGAGCTAAGGACATTTTCACCACAAATCCATCCAAACTGTGTTCCACTGTGTGTTTTATAACAAATTGGCTTTAATGTTGTTTTAACCATGACATACTTTTTATTGTGAACAATTCACACCAGTACCATATTAGTATGTCTTAATTATTAAACTGTGCTTCAGCTTATCTGAGGAGGACTAAAGATTGTGTGTGTGTTTGTGTGTGTTTGTGTGTGTGTGTGTGTGTGTGTGTGTAGAAGTATGCATGCACGAGAAACACCAACGTCTACTAGAATAAAGGAACACTGCGGAACTGTGTGTACTATGGGTGATGTTTTTAGAAGATGGAGGCCAGGCTGGGGTTTTCCTACTATGCTCTTGTCTGTGTACTTCATTATTTTAATATGTAAAAGGTTTAATTACGTATTAGCTAGTAGAATTTGCTAGAATGTTTTAAGTATGTGTTTTTGTTTAACCTGACTTAAGTATCAAAATTAATAGTTATATTAATAGTTATTAATAGTATTTTTTTGTTAGAATATGGCCTTCTGAGATGTGTTCTGGTTTGATTTAAGTGAGATTCAACCTTGTCATCTCCAATTTCACACTAGATTCTTCTTGTAAAATTGCTTAAATTAGACTTTTGGTTTTGCTCAAATTTGCTTCCATGGACCGCTGTATTCTTTTTCTTCTTACAAACAGCAGTCAGATTAAACCCCAATTTGAGAAAAGCATCGTTGCTTCCGGCGTGTTGTGTTCTTTATTACACCCGGGCCACGTGTTTATGGATTTTTCAGCTCAGTAAAAACCTCACCATGGAGCAGGTAGATCACAACCAACATTATGAACATTGAGCTGTGTTTATCACAGGACACAAACTGCTTTAGTCATAGAACATCTGACATCAATCTTTACATCAGCTTCAGATTATATATGAATGGATATCGAGTTTAAATAGTTTGTGTATTTCGGTTTCACTCATACACATGAAATAAATAATATATCTGTATTTTATTGCAATTGATTCAAAGTTCAGAGAAAGTCTTTTGCTTTGCAGTTTCTTCATCATTTTAGCTTTTTTAAAAAGAAAAAATTAAATAAAAAATTAGCATCACCAGATGATAATCAGACTCAGATCTTTATTGCCAAGTATGTTTTCACATACGAGGAATTTGTTGTAGTACAGAAGCTCCACAGTGTAAACAGAATGGCATTGAAGACATCAACACATATATAATATAGACAGTTGTGTGTACAGTGCAAAAATGTGCAAATTGAATATATAAATGTGTGAATCAGCCGTGCACACACCTAGTAACCAACAGGTGGCTGGTGTCACCAACATGTGTACAAACATCAGCATTTCTGTAAAATCCAGAAGAAATATTTAGTACAATTCGAACTACACACAGCTTTATTAAATATATATAAATAAGACATTTTAGCTCTAACTCTATTAATAATTTGGTTATTCTGCACCTTCATTCCATCGAGCAGTATTTTGTTTTGTTTTAAACAATCGATTCTTTAGATTTATTAAACGAATGTGATAGGAATTTAATACTGTAAAAAAATAAAAAAAAAAACTTTAGTCCAGAAGTTAAAGAAATGGATAGAAAATTAAATATAGGCTGCTTTTAATCATGGAAAGGTGATGAAAACATACAGTACCAAAAGGTTTAAATAATGTGAGGTTATTCTTTATATTCCTGTGATTTAAAACATTAAACAATTATTTAAACTCTATTTATAAGTTCATTGAGAAGGTCAGTGCACACATCTGCTCCTCATGTCATGGTTTTGTCCTTGTCATGTTTTTCTGTGTTTTTCTTTGCCTTGGGTCTCATCTCTATGGTCTAGATCATGTCCTTCACACGTTCACCTCAGAGCACAAGCTGACTGCAGAATTATCCACCTCATGTTTAGACTACAGAACACCAAGCTGATGAACCTGGAGTTATTTTGGTCACGCAGAAAGTTCTACAACAAAAACAGAGATTATCAGGTCAATGTGTAGGTAGAAAAATGGGGATAGTTTTGAGAATGAAAACTGGTAAAGTTTTACTTATGCATGTGAAAGATTCCAAAGAAAAATTGTCAGAGGAACCACAGGAGCACTGAAGGTCAAGGTCAAGGCCTCAGAGAAACATGGGGGAATACAACAAGAGACAAATCAAATCCAGATCGATTCCATATTGATTTTATAGAATTTTTAGAAAGGACATTAGATTTACATTTAACCCAAATGAGAGAGTCAGTGGTGTTGAGACAACATGAGGAAGAAACCTTGAGATGAACCAGACTGAAAAGGGAACCTCATCCTCATCTGGGTGACACCAGAGAGTGGGATTATAAATCATTATAAACATTAAAAGTGGGATTATAAATCCATATAAACACTGAAAGTGGGATTAAAAATCATTATAAACACTGAAAGTGGGATTATAAATCCCTATAAACACATAAGAATGGGATTATGAAGCTAGCCATGATGTAGTACCCTTGGGGCAGGAGGGTTTATAACTGTCTTGTTGAAGTTATCAACTGTTCACTGATGGAAAAGCTAACCCCATGTTCTCTACACGGTAACATCCATCTACAGTAATCCTGTGTATCTTCAGGCTCCATATGGAGCATCCTCAGCAGCAGTGAGCAGGAGCCAACACAGGATCAGGGGCAGAGGATCTGTGTGGGACAAAGGTCAAGGCCAAGGACTGATAGAGTAGACCAGGATCAGAGGACAGAGAAGGACTGATATGGAAAAGAGAATCAGAGATCAACATGGACCATAGACCAACACCACATGTGAATTGTTAAAAGCACAAACACAAAATCCTTGCATTAGCAGAAGTGTATTAAGTATATATTGTTTGTCAAAGTATTTGGTATCTGTACAGAATTTCTTGGGAGATTTACATTACATTTAATTTTCACAAACATTTTACAGAAATAGGATTAACATGTGATTAACATGTTCATAGATTAACACGTGATTAACATGTTCACAGATTAACACGTGATTAACATGTTCACAGATTAACATGTGCTTTATTGTAAGTGCTGGTGGCTGATTTTGCAGCCTTAATCACTGATCACAGCCTAATCACTAATTACTGACACCATACTGACACCACACTGACACCATACTGACAACACACTGACACCATACTGACACCATACTGACACACACCATGCTGACACCACACTGACACCACACTGACACCACACTGACACCATACTGACAACACACTGACACCATACTGACACCACACTGACACCATACTGACAACACACTGACACCACACTGACACACACCACGCTGACACCATACTGACACCACACTGACACCACACTGACACCACACTGACACCATACTGACAACACACTGACACCATACTGACACCACACTGACACCATACTGACACACACCACGCTGACACCATACTGACACCACACTGACAACACACTGACATCACACTGACACCATACTGACACCACACTGACAACATACTGACAACACACTGACAACACACTGACACCACACTGACACCATACTGACAACATACTGACACCACACTGACACCACACTGACACCACACTGACAACATACTGACACCACACTGACACCATACTGACAACATACTGACACCACACTGACACCATACTGACACCACACTGACACCACACTGACAACATACTGACACCACACTGACAACATACTGACACCACACTGACACCATACTGACAACACACTGACACCGCACTGACACCATACTGACACCACCACCAGTCAGATATCTGGACATGATTGATGAGTTGTGATTGATATAAATAAAATCATTTTATTATGGGATGTCATTGACTTGACATTCTGTTCTTAGAAAACAATAATTAACATTAACTACAAGGCATGTCCAGATATTTGTCATCTGGAAATGCTTTTGTACTGTTTTTTATGATAATGTTATGTAAAATAGCTGCTCAGTGCTGCAAAAAAAACAACTCTGCTAATGCTAACTTAATTCTATATAAACTATATAACACATCGGCCTATTAGTTATTAGTCTAAACCGGACGGAGACACGGAGCGCCCTGTAACTCACTGACCTGCCTGCGTTCACACGGTGCAGATGGGAGGGAGAACATCTGACTACACGGTTTATGGGAATAAATTGTGTATTTCCCTCTCAATTGTCACAAAAAACTCACTACGCTGTCTGTCTGGTCTCTCTGTGCGTTGGTTTGGGAGATCATGAGATCAAGATTTTTTTCCTTGCTGCTGCACGATTCTGCGTGAGAATATGGGGGTGTGGCGTGAGAATATGGGGGTGTGGCGTGAGAATATGGGGTGTGGCGTGAGAATATGGGGTGTGGCGTGAGTGTATGGGGGTGTGGCGTGAGTGTATGGGGTGTGGCGTGAGTGTATGGGGGTGTGGCGTGAGTGTATGGGGGTGTGGCGTGAGTGTATGGGGGTGTGGCGTGAGTGTATGGGGGTGTGGCGTGAGAATCGGGTCAATTGCGTGAGTCTTGCGCTGAATGCGTGAGAGTTGGCAGCCTTGTATATATAATATATAATATAAAATATAGTGTTATAGTGTCTAACTTTAGGACAACTTTTATTTTTTATTTTTTGTGAATGTGACTGAAGCGACACTTATACACGACAAGGAAAGAAAGCTCTGTCAAAATAAAAGTACACTGCGGTACAACAAGATATTCACAATAAATACTACTAATATTACTTAAAAAATAAATTAAAAATAATGTGTGTGTGTATATATATATATGATTTTAAAACCGAAAGACTTTAACATAACATTACAAAAAATATATATATGAGGTTCATGTGGTTAATGAGAAAATTTCATGTTCAGCTTATGCACCATTTAACAAGAATGGTTTTATCCTACTTGTTTAAACAAAATGTAGAGACACTTTAAATGCATGAATTAAAATGATGGGAGTTTCTTGTGTTAATTAGCTGCCCAGCCTCAGATTTTTAACATTACAAAACTCTCACATATAATTAACTTAACCAATAGAAGTGAACAAATACCTGTTTAAAACGCCCCTCAAAATGACCAACAAATCATGAAGGTGGTGTTAAAGGCAGTTAATGACGACACACGGCTGGAACACTATTACTGACTAGTTGAGTAGGAGGAGACTCCAGATACAATTAGGACTGAGGACACAATAAAAGACAGAAGTTGCTGACTAGTTAAACATTGGTGTATGCAGTTTGGGAACAATGGTGACTACAGGGGTAAGTTTGGCATTTGTGGGGCTTTTTCTTGCCTTCAGTGCTGTGAGCAGTGTTCCTGCAGCCCCACCAAATGTGAAAAAGCTCTCTCAGGATCCTCAGCTTCCTGGGATGCCTACTGTGCTGCCACATACACCTGGCCAGGTTCAGAAATGCCAAGTGCAAGACTATGAAAGAATTCCTTGTGGAGAACCTGGCATCGTGGCTACTCGGTGTAATGCCATAAACTGCTGTTTTGATGGTCAACACTGCTATTATGGGAAAACTGGTAAGTGTGAAATCCTGCTTGACTCTTGATTGGGGTTTAACATGAAACTGATTCCTTTCTTTTTGTTTTCCCAGTGACTGTCCAGTGTACCATTGATGGCCAGTTTGTGCTGGTGGCAGCCAGAGATACAACCCGTCCCAGGATAAGCCTGGAGTCCATCAGCCTGTTGGGAGGAAACAGTGGACCCTGTAGTCCCGTTGACTCCAATGCAGCCTTTGCTATTTACCAGTTTGCTGTGACTGCTTGTGGGACAACCATGATGGTTTGTGTCACTATTTTTCTTCCCCTAACTGCGTTGTTCATTTCAGGTAGCTGTTTATTGTGCTCTCTACTTTTCTCCTGTCTAGGTGAAAGGTGGTTATGTGGTCTATGAAAACAGGATGGTTTCTTCCTATGAAGTTGGAATTGGACCCCGAGGCTCAATCACAAGAGACACTACTTATGAGTAAGTGATCGAAAACTCCTGGTTGTGGGATTAATTAAGGGGTTTTACTAACCTGCCATTTCCTTTTTGTAGGCTTTACTTCCAGTGTAAATATTCAGGTGTTGGCTTGGCTGCTTTGTCTATTGAGCCTTCAGCTAATGTTGATCCTCTGCCCATCGTTGCTTCTGGACCACTCCAAGTAGAACTAAGACTAGGAAAAGGGCTCTGTCTCTCAAAGGGTTGTGTAGAAGGTGAGCGCTGTCTGGATATTGAAATGCAGTTTCAGTGGCTTCAACAGATGCTGACTTCTCCTCTCTCCCAACAGAACAAATAGCCTATAACTCTTACTATAGTGCTAGTGACTACCCTGTGACCAAGGTTCTGAGGGAACCGGTGTACGTCGAAGTGCGCATTGTTGGAAGAACCGATCCAAACATTGTCCTGAGCTTGGGCAACTGCTGGGCGACTTCTTCCCCTAACCCCTACAGTCTTCCCCAGTGGGACCTTCTGGTGACTGGGTAAGCTTCTGGGTTTTGTTTGTAGCCCACTGTCTATATTGAACAGGAAGTGATGCCCTTATGTATCCCCAAGGTGTCCCTACAAGGATGACCGCTATTTGACCAAGCTGATCCCAGTTAGTGGAACGTCTGGACTTGCATACCCTACCCACTACAGACGCTTTGTCCTGAAGATGTTCACGTTTGTGGACAAGACCTCTATGGCTCCCTTGCAAGAGACGGTAAATGCTTGTTCTTCTGTTCTACATGCTTTTGCATGGTGTGGGTTCTTTTTGTTTAGGTTCTTTTCCTTTCCCTCAGCTCTACATCCACTGCAGTACAGCTGTGTGTCTTCCGAGTGTGCTGGACTCCTGTGAACCAATGTGCACCAGAACAAGTGAGTAGACCCCTTATTGCTGTTTGCTGCTTCTCCTGACTGAATAGCTTATTGAGCTGTGGCTTTTTTTTCCCCCTTTTTTTTTTTTTTTTTTTTAGGAAGAGATGTTTCTGCAGTGGAAGAAGGTGCTTCTCGCTTATCAGGAGTAGTGTCTAGTGGAGGGGTGATCTTTACTCAAAATTCCTCTCCTTTGTTTTAAAGCTGTGCAAAATAAAAGCATTTGCCTTTCAAACTGTCTTTGGTTCATTTAGTGTGCAAGTTGTGCTGCTTCTGGATAAGGGTTTATGATTGGGGGGGGGGTTCTCATTGCTTTAGTCATTGTCACTTGGTTTATTTTCTCTGCTCTTTCAGGTCTAAGCTTGCACCATGTCCTTGGTGTTGCTTTCACCTTACATGGTTAGAGCTGTCAAGTGCCATGCATTTCCTTCAGTCACCTCACAGCATTAAATCATGTTTTGATTACCCAGTCAAATTAATTTCTAACTTTTTTTTTGTTGATTTATTATAATTCTGTGTTAAAATAACCTGTCCCAAAGTATGGATTGTTCATGTCATTGTAAAGGATTAAACTTACAAATTTCAGCAGCGGATTAAATAATTATCCCCCCCCCCCCACTGTAATAAACACCAATTTCATCTGAGCCAGTATTGTGACTCTCACTGTAGAACAGAACATGCTCTGCCCCATTGCTCAAATCCAGGCATTATTTTCTGTGTGATTGTCATTGTTTTTTTATTTTGACAGCTTTACTGCTGCTTTAACCATTATTACCAGTATGATTGTGTTCACTGGTCTGACAAATTAGACTCATTATCAGTATGAACTTTTTTTTTTTTTTTGTGCTGCAGGCCTGATAAATAGTAAAAAAAAAAAAAAATTAGGATAAGGATTTTTTTTTTGGTAACTTTTCTATGAATATATATTGCCCCAGTAAGCTATAGGCAGAAACAAATACTGATGAAACACTACAAATCCTTAAAGCCCTGAGTGTCTACAGAACTGTGCAAGAGGTTTAGTAAAATGTTTTGAAAAATAGAAATGTTAATATTTTGTCAATGAACAAAAAGAAAAGTAAATCTTGCATGTGACCGCTGGGTTTTTCTTTTAAGCTGTTTGTCTAATACAATGTTATCTGGAGATTTTAAGTCTGTTCTAGAGTTAATATTGTGGCTATCTTTTGTATCAGGATGCTAAAAACCCTGAACTCAAACTGTTAAAGCACAGAATGAATAATGATGTGTTCATCACTGTAATGAGGCTGGTATTGATTAACTGTAAATAAACACTTGGAATTGTTAAATTAAATAGATGAAAAATTCCAGTTTCACTTCATACACAAATATTTGAAGTGTGAAATTGTCCAATCAGTGCGTTGTGTATTCTGAGGAGTTGTAAAGCATTACATGAGAGATTCACTACACACACAAAGGGTTAAAACTGCAGACAGCTGATCTTTTAATTTGGCGAGTGGCGACTTTTAGTTTTACCCACAAAGTCACGTGACTTGATGTTTGTAGCTGGCTTCACGCGTATCTTGTCATATGACATAAACCACGTGTTCAACGTTGCAGCTCCGGAAACGTGAATGTAAGTAAACGTACAAGATTTATGGCCATATACATGTTTATATTTATATCTATATTTATATCTCTATATATGAATCATTCAGCAGTTGTTACATTAAGTGTAAACTCAGTACAGTACTGAAATGTTATTTCTACATGAAAGTGTGAGATGAAGTTTTTTTTAATAATTGTTTAAATTATTTTTTTACATTGTTAACAAATTTTACCGAAATCTCATTTAATGATTACTATTTTTTTTTTTAGAGAATTTTAAAACACAGACCTAGAAACTTAAATAAAAATTTGTTAAATACCACACTGACAGATAAATGTGTTTTTGTTTGTTTGTTTACAAAAATATTAGATTTTTTTCCCTTTAATCTGAGAGATCGGACAATCAGTCAATCAGCTGTGATCATTGTTATGTTTCAGCGTCATGGCCGACAGGAAGTCCCAGATTGTGGTGGAAGGAGAGGCGTCTGAGTCAGACTCGGATGAGGAGATGTACGCGACGCCTGGACTCACGGTTCCGGGTGAAGCCTCAGAGACGGAAAGCGAAGATGAGGAAACAAAAGCCTCCGTGTTCCATCATCACTTACCGCCTCTCACTGTCGATCGCCATGACGACGTGTCCATCACTCAGCAGAGCCCGACCACGCCCACACACAGCAGCCATGTCAACTCGCTTCTGCAGCAGAAACTGCAGGAGAGCAACGTGCGTCTGTGTGCTGACATGAGTCAGAGCGTGAGACAGGTTTATCACGGAGCCACGAGAGACATCAAAGCAGCCACGGCACACCTGAGTCACTCACAGGGTGTCATCATCGCTACCTCACACACCGTCCGCGTCACCATGGACGATCTCCAAGCCGTGTGTGACAAGATTGATATCATCACTAGCTGTCGCTTGCTGCCTGACATCGCTATGACGACAGCTTCAGCACCCACGATGCCCTGCTCCGCTACTCGTTAAACTAAATCATGCTAGCACTCGTTCTCCATGAGAGTCTGGGGACTGTTACACCAGAACCCATGAGGATGTGAGTTCATAAATCTTTGATGGAGAGTCAGACAATGTAAAGCTTCTCAGGACTGACAGACAGGGATCAGCCTGGAGGTTATGGGTTTAAATCCCAAACTGTGTTTAAATCCAAGTTCTGTCTGTAAACCTGCACCACAGTGTTTAAAGCCCAGCTTTGACCGAGACCCTGTGGCCGTACAGCTGTGGGTTTAAACCTCAGCATTGATAGAACAGTGTGTTAAACTGGTGTCTTTCTGCTTCCCGGACGTTCTGGGAATCAAACCCACAACCTAGTGTTAATGGAAATAAAATTGTTTGTCTGTACTTTATTCTGTATGATTGTGTATATTTCACATAAGAATATCACAGATCTCTGAATCATTGTCATGTGATCAAGTGGGTGTTGTTTCTTGTGTCTATGAATTATACATAAAATAATGATGGTCCAGTAAACTGTGTTTGTGTGTGTGTGTGTGTGTGTGTGTGTGTGTGTGTGTGTGTGTGTGTGTGTGTGTGTGTGTGTGTGTGTGTGTGTGTGTGTGTGAAAACCCTACTGCTTTTAAACAAAGACACACTGAACCTCCATTACACAACATCCTCATGCTGCTTCCTCTTCTTTAAGAGAAATATAATAAACAGCTTAATGCAGAAGTTCAGTCTAAAGCAACCGGAAGGACGTTTTAACACATTTAGCATATGGAAGAATAATTGTCAACTGTTTATGACCAGAAACACAAATAAATACACTTACAGTTCACACACAGGAGGCTTTTTATTTCTTTCATGATTCTGTGTAAACTCTAGAGTCTTTTTTGTGAAAATCCCCGGAGCAGATCAGCAGATAGTGAAATATTCAAACCAACAACCACGTCACGGTTACAGTCCCAGACATCAGACTTCTTCATCTGAATCTGTAGGAGTTTATAGAGTGTGCTGCTGCCACGTGA